>NW_024081676.1:0-140385 GCF_003009895.1 Hyaena hyaena | reverse complement strand
CGATGCGGGGCTCAAACCCACCAACCGTGAGATCTGGCCTGAGCCGAAGTCGGATGCTTAACCGACTGAGCCACCCAGGCCAGGCGCCCCAGTTTTATCTTTTTAACACACAGTTCTAATCCTATTATTGCCCTGCTAAATTTTTCTTGATAGTCTCACACCACTGACCTAACTAAACCAGATTTCTTATCCTGCCACTTAAAAGCTTCTGCAAGATGGTTCTTTTTTTTTTTTTAATTTTTTTTTTAATGTTTTATTTATTTTTGAGAGAGAGAGAGAGACAGCGTGAGCAGGGGAGGGTCAGAGAGAGAGGGAGTCACAGACTGAAACAGGCTCCGGGCTCTGAGCTGGCAGTCAGCACAGAGCCCGACGCGGGGCTCGAACCCACAAACCGCGAGATCATGACCTAAGCAAAAGTCGGATGCTTAACCGACTAAGCCACCCAGGCGCCCCGCTCTGCAAGATGGTTCTAAAACAAACAAACAAACAAACAAAAAACAGTGTTCTTTGTTTTATCTCTCCATTTCATCCCTATATATCCTTATGTTCTCATTATACTGTATTTTGTGCTATTTGTCGAATGAACCCAAACTAATTTTGTCTTTACTTGGACACACTTGTAATGTGAAGTATTAGTTTCCTTATACTAACCAGGAAGGAGAGTAGACAATATCAAATTTCCATTTTTGAGATGTTTTTGAATTAAGAAATAAGTAAATAATAACTACTAAATAATATTAATAAACAATATTAATAAATAATAGCTATTTTAGTTAGCTATTATAAATTATTTTTAGATTAAAGTTGATATTAGTAAGCATTTCTTATAAGCCAGAGATTTGGTTTGGTAAAACACTATTGTAACAAAAAATAATTACAGTATTATAAATGCCGTTACTTAATGGATTGAAAGTAATTAATGAACATTTTAATAGTAAATTTTAAAAAATCTCTGTGGTGATGATTGCTTCAGAATTTTTGTAAAAATTGAAAGGAGATTGAAAATTAGGTAAGTCATGCAAAGAATATATGTGACATTTAATAGTTTAAGTCTAAATCCTAAAATCTAGGTAATGCTATGTTGCTGCAGAATCTGTTACCAAAAATTCCTCTACAGTTTAAAAAGATGAAGTCTAATGAACCTCTTTTCTCTATTATACACACTAATGTCTACAAAAAAGTCACATACATGAAAATTTTGTAGATAAGAGTGGAGGATGAGTGACGATATTTAAGCATCCACATATGCATTGTGGATTCATGAATTCCAGAATGCACTCAAAATACTGTACTGAGTCCTCAAACTATTACTCCTGGTGTCAAGAAACTCTTAACTGATAACATATATCATATAATTAATGCGATAGTTTGAATGGAAACAAATCTACCAGTTATTTTGAAACTAAAGAACCTATATATGATGAAGCATAATTTGAGAGAAGAACTGTAGGAGTATTTCAAAGTGAATGAAGATATATAGAATATAGAAAGAACTATATCTTCTCTAATCATTTTCATAGTTCTATGGAAAATTATAAATTGTCAGATGCAACTGTGTGTGTGAAAACAAAAGACTCTTGCTCTGAATAAGTGTATTGATTGTGTACATAAATAAAAAGAGGGGCAAATGTATGCATTTAAGACTTTTTGATTAAAGTATTATGCTAAATATCTGTCCATTATTTATTTATTTTTTCTAAATTTGCTTAGGTTTTATTTTTATATCATGTTGATATAGTGATATATACCCATGTTTGTAATATCTGCATAGAAATGTATGTGTGTGTATATATATATGATTTATTCACACTGCTTGAAGTACCTTTAATTTGATTAGTCTACAAAGACCAAGGAGATGGCTTTCTGAAACAATGCACAATAAAATATATTCGTATTTCACTTCACTACTTTCCTCATGACAGGTTTATTCAGACATGATGCCACTTTACCAGGTAATGGATTGGAAACTTAGTTTGTTAAATTTTACTGATGACCAGGATATATAGGCAGTCAAGTGGTGTCTACACTATTGGATTTTTTCGCTTTAATATTCTTATGGTTAGGTATTTACTTAAATGTTCTGTGCTTCAATTTTTTCATATATAACATTCAGTTAACAATCTCATAGTGTGTTATGAGTTCTAAATGAAGTAATATTTGCAATAAACTTAGATCAATGACTCACAGTAGGCATTATTATATACGCATTTATTAAAAAAATAAAATTTCCCATTTTATTTCATGTGACTACTTAAGAAACTGAAGTTTTCCCATTGTGCCCCCCATATAATTTTGTGGGATTACATTTTTTTTATCTCCTCTGCTTATCCTTTTTCTTGAATTAGAACTTTATCTCTAATTATCCCATTTATAGTAAAATTTTTCATACATTTAGGGGTGGAAGACCTGACTATTTTTCTGTTTTAGGAGTGGGACTTAATTTATCTTTGTGCCTGTGAGAGAGAGACAGAAAGACAGAGAAAGAGAGAGAAATATGAGAGAGATTTTTAAACCTAAAACATTGGCAAAGTTATTCATTTGGTGGATATTTATATATTTATGATACCGTATCCAACACCAGGAATAGATGAATGATGAATAAAGACATGATCTATGCTTTTAAAAAGATTATATTCTAGAGTTTTATATAATCTATTCAATATTGAGGCATAAAATCAAGTAACATTCCAATAATTGTTATATCAACCTGACCTTCTCTCCATTAATATTTAATGCCTCACTTCATGCACTCATTGTTTTAAACAGGAACAAAAATGTAACACTGTCATTTTTTTCAAATTGAATCATATAAAACTCAATGTACCATTATATGACAGAAAGAGAATAAAGCTTAATAAAAAAAAAAAGAAGTAACATGTATTAAGAGTAAAAAAGCAATATTTCACAAAAGTAGAGTTGCAATTAATAAATGGCAACTTATTTAAAAGCCGATTTAAAAATACAGAATTTTAAATGGAAAAACAGAAAACATAGTTAAAATATTAATGGGGGCTTTTCAATATATCACCTACTATAAAAAAAAAAGTCTTCTATCTTATGCTTTTAATTAAAGACAGCAGATTGAAAACGCCACAATCACAAAGAAAATGGAGATTCCAATGAATAAATGAAAGAGTTGCAAAAAAGGGAAAAAATCCAAAATTGTGAACAGAAATCTGAGAAGGAGCCTGTACCTGAAGCCAAGGATTTGATTAAGCAGGACGTTAGTGTACTTATGGAGTATTCAATGCAAACAAGGGATTAATGTAGTGGCATTGAAAAGATAAGGAGGGAGAAATAGCAGCTACATTTTCCATTTGGCTCTAGCATAGCATTTTCTTCCTGCTTTATTGTCGACTCAAAGAAAAGATTGCTGGTCAAAAAGCACTAAACATGTACTCCCAGCTAGCATCTTTCTGTTTAGTACTATTTCTTGAGCAAATGAACAAGGTAAATAAACTTGAAACTGACTGATTTAGGAAAAAGTAATCAATACTTTGGAGAAATAAAAGAAACAAAACTTCAATTACATTTAGTGTATATGAAAATATTCATACATATATTAGAATTGGATTTTTTGGTACATGAATAATCTGAGAAAAATTAGGAAGATCTTGGAAATTGAAAATTTGTTTTAAGAATCATAATATAACATCAAGGTAATTATCAAGAGTGCTAAGAACACCTCTACTACCACCAGCAAAGAAACTAATAAGAATCATGGCTAACATGGGTGGCCCAGTCAGTTGAGCATCTGACTGCAGCTCAAGTCATGATCTCGTGGCTCTTAGGTTAGAACCCCAGGGAACCTGCTTTGGATTCTGTCCTCCTCTCTCTGCCCTTCCCCAGCTCACGCCTGCTCTCTCTCTTTCAAAAATAAACAGGGGTACCTAGATGGCTCAGTTGGTTAAGCATCCGACTTTGGCTTAGATCATGATCTCACAGTTTGTGAGTTTGAGCCCCACATCAGGCTCTGTGCTGACAGCTCAGAGCCTGGAGCCTACCTTGAAATTCTGTCTCTCTCTCTCTCTCTCTGCCCCTCCCCTGCTCGCATTTTGTCTCTCTCTCTCTCAAAATTAAAAAAATATTTAAAAAAAATAAACAGTTTTTTAAAAAAAAGAATCAAAATGGTAGCAGATTATTTAATAGGGACACTAGATACTAGAAAACAACAAAACAATTCCTCCACATTTTTGAAGAATTTTGTAATGTTTACATATATATATACATATATGTAAATAATGTATAAGTATAATAATCTTGTAATGTTTATATATATATATATATTTGTTTGTTTGCTTATGAGAGAAATAGAGAGAGAGAGAGAGAGAGCAGAAGAGGTGCAGAGAGAGAGGGAAACCGAATCCCAAACAGGCCTTGCACTGTAAGTGCAGAGCCTGATGTGAGGCTTGAACCCATGGACCATGAGAACATGACCTGAACCAAACCAAGAGTCAGAGGCTTAACCAACTGAGCCACCCAGGTGTCCTTGAAGAATATTTGTGATGTAGAATAAGTATCCTAGAATAGTAACTGAATATAAGAGCATCAGAAAAAAATTGTTTCCATCAAGGGCCTCAATGTCTATCCCAGCTTTCCCTTCACAAGGACTGAATATGCTCCAGCAAAACGAGAGAGTAACTGAAGAAGGAGAGGTGTTTGGAATAAGTGGAGTCAGAGTGCGAAAGCAGTTGAGGGAGGGTCTACTGTGCCTCCCAGACACTGCCCTTAGTGAATACGGTAGCCAGCTCACATTACAGCCCCTTAATGAATATGGTTGCCAGCTCACATCACAGCAGGATGAAGGCAAACTGAGCTGGAAGACTGAGTGAAGAGGAAGTCACCTTATAGCTTTAATTAATTTTGATCCTAATACTAAGGATATTATCAAGAAAAAAAAGTATATGTTTTAGATGACAAAGTATAAAATTTTTCCAGAAGAAACATGTCTAAAGAATAAGGGTTGTGTTTAAACTTATCATGTATTGAATGTGCTCTCATTACTAGAGAGCAGAGGACAGTTCTAATATGAGCACATTAGTCAAACTAATTTACCACAATCCTGTTTATTTTAGTCTCGCAAAATAGGGGGGGTGGAATGTTAGTGAAATGAACAATACTAGAATCTAAAATGATCTCATTAACTTATCTTGGGCTTTAATAATGCCTTGGTTCACTCTGGAAACATTGGAATAATGCAAGCAAATCATAAAGGGAAAACAGAGACAGAGTGGTGAGTGAAAGTGTTTATTTTGTTAACCAATGACTTCCTGACCTTTAAGACATCAAGGGTTATTATATTTAAACTCTTGGAAGAAAAATTACAAAAAGTGTTAAAACATTTCTAGCATCAATGCCATAAGGAACATTAGTAAAATTGTGCATGCTGCTGATATACATTGGGTAGAGAAGAGCCCTGAAGTGACTCACTGCAGTCATTACAAACATTAATCCATAATAGTGGAAGGTGAAGAGTATATTCATAATGGAATGCAGTAAATTTATGTTTAATGGAATAGCAAGATACACATATATTCACATCTCCAAAGCATATTGGAAAACAGAACGATTACTAGTTGTTTCAATACAACTAGTATTGTCAAATACTATGTCAAAACTCAAGTCTAGTGATAGCAGTTACTAAGCAATGCTTGCTTGGGTTTGTTCCCATGTAATCATCTTGCAATATTCTAGTGCAAGTAGAGATTACTGGGAAGAAAACTGTCCTTGTATGACTAAAGTTTTAATAAGCACTTTTCCCCCTTTTAAAATTCAAAGTCTTTTTTATCTACATCAGATTAGGAAATGTCTACATCCTCTGGATGTCTTCATTATAATTGAATTGAAAACTACCCACTCATTTTATTCATAATAACTTCTGTCATCACATTCTCTTTCATCACTGTTTCTTGGCTAATAACTACTTGGATATTAGGAGTTGAACAAAAAATAAAATAAAGGACTTATAGGGTAATGATCTCAGTCTGAATAAAAGTGCTGACAGTAGAGCCATTTAGATGTCATCACAATAAAAACAATAGGTATTTTTTGACCCACGAATTTTCTATTAAAGCCTAACAAATTTCTACACACTTAGCAGCTTAAACAGCACAAATGTATTATCTGAGAATTGCCTTGAGTAAGGTGCCTAGGCAGAGATTAACTGCATCTTCTTCTCAGAGGCTCACAATGAAGAAGTGAATTTATTAGTCAGACCTATGATCTCCTTTGAACCGGAAGTTCTTCTTCAAAACTCATTCAAGTTGTTGGCTGAATTCAGTTCTTTGAAGCTGTCGGACTGAGGTCCTGTTGTTTTGTGAGCTGCTAGCCAGGGTTTGTTCTCACCATCTAGAAGTTACTTTCAATCCTAGTCATAAATCGTTTCAAAACATGACAGCTTGGGTTTTTAAACCTAAAAGGAGATTCCCACTTGCTCCAAATCACTCCATCTAATCTCCTAAATTGGACTCTTATATGATGTAATCTAGTCAGGAGAGTGAAGATTCCCTAAGATTCACAAGTTGAGCCCACACTCAGGGGGAGGGGAATATATAGGGCGTGTATATCAGAGCACAGAGAACCTTAGGAGTCCCCTTGGAAATCTGCACAACAGAATCCAATAAACATTCCTGAATGGCAACAATATTTCAGTAATTAAGAACTGTGTTGGGAAACCTGGGTGACTCAGTGAGTTAAGCATCTGTCTGACTCTTGATTTCCTCTCAGGTCATGATCTCCGGATTTGTGAGGTCCAGTTCCGTCGGGCTCTGCAGTGATAGTGAAGCACCTGGTTGGGATTCTCTCTCTCTCTCTCCCTGCCCATTCCCTTCTTGTGCATGCATGCTCTCTCCATCTCTTTCTCTCTCTCTCTCAAAATGAATAAATGAATTTAAAAAATGAATGTATTACAAGTCTATTAATGGCCTTAGTAATTCTCAAGCCTAGCATTTATTTGAACAAATGTTAAGCTTTAAAATACAGGAATCATTAAGTTCCATTCCAGCTAATTAAAGTAGACTTTCTGATAATGTAGCCAGACAATATTTTTCATATTTGTCAGGAGATGCTAATATGCAACCAGGGTCACAAGCTACTTCCTTCAATACAAAAAAACATGATGATCTATGTTAATATAGTTTACATGTTCCCATGAGTCTTAGGTTTGCCTTTAAAAAATCTTTATTTTTTCCTTTTTCTCTTTTTAAGTTTTTATTTAAATTCCAGTTAGTTAATATATAATGCAATATTAGTTTCATGAGTAGAATTTAGTGATTCATCGCTTACATATAACACTCAGGGCTCATTACAAATGCCTTCCTTAATATCCATCAGGCATTCAACCCATTCTCTTGGTCACCTCCCATCCAGCAACTCTCAGTTTTTCTCTATAGTTAAAAGTCTGTTTTACAGCTTGGGCCTCTTTCTCCCCCACTATGTACATTTTTTTTCTTAAATTCCACATATGAGTGAAATCATATTTAAGCTTCTACCTATCTAGAATTCACAACTTTATCTGAGACAAATTCTTCATTTTGATAGAAAATTAGTAGGAAGCCTGGTATATTTTAAGAACGAATTATTGGGGAACCTAGGTAGCTCAGACATCTGACTCTTAATTTTGGTTCACGTCATGATTTCAGAGTTCATTAGATCAAGCATTGCACTGGACTCTGTACTGACAATGCAGAGTCTGCTTGGAATTCTCTATCTCTATCTCTCTGCCCTATATTCCTCTCTCTCACTCTCTCTCTTTCTCTCCTTCTGAATAAATAAATATGCATTAAAAATGAATTATGTGTTTTTAGGATAAATTGTTAAGAAATGTTGTTTAATTTATGGAAGGTATTGGCATGTAGTACAAGCCAATAGAATAGATAATTGGAAGATAATAAGAGAAAGAGGCAGAGAAAATTATTTCAGTGTATGTGTGTGTGTGTGCAAATTATTATATTGAACACATAGCATCAGAGGGTAAAATCAAAATATTTAAATGATTAATTGCTAGTTTAACAGATGAGAACAATAAAATTTTGAGAAGTTAAATATATTGTTCTGATCTTGTGACCAGTAAAGGGTAGAGGGGTATTTAAATTAGTCTTTCCTATTGAAAAGCCAGTAGGTCACTGATGCTCAACTAAGCCTTTCATTAACATCATATTATATGGGAAAGTCCTTTCTAGTTTTGCACAACACTCAGGTACAATTTGTATTTTATGGCTCTTTCTATCACTAGGTGCAATTTTATGGGGAAAAGAACTAATTTTGCTCTTCTGCTGTAGACTTTATAGTATTAATGAAATGATGTCTTTGGAGTGTGCATTTAAAACAGTCTGAGTCCATGAATGAAAGCAGAAGATATAAAGTTTTAATATTTCAGAAAATATAACATTTTATATTTTCAGAAAATACTACATTTTATGTTTGAGGAAATATAGCATTTTATATTTCAGAATGTATAATCAGGAAATGAACATAGCTGTAAACTCACGGACAGGTTGATATTTAAGATTAGGGAGATATTACTGCAGAACTTATAAATTCAAATTCCACACAAACTGAATGAAACAGTATCTCAGTGGTATGTGTGTGGGGGGTTGGTAATTACTTTGCATATGTAGATACCCTATCTTGCTTTTAACTTAGGTCATACTTAGATTTGGGTATATCTCTTAACTGTCTCAAAATAGTCATATTTTTAAATATTGCTGCCTCAAAATAAAGGGTACATAAGAAGACTTTTTTGTAGCCTGGAGTTATTGGAGTTTGAAATGAAATTCTGGAGTGGCTTGCCAAATATGTCCTACCTTTTAGTTACTAATGCTTGAATATAAGATGCTGAGTAATTTGTAGGATGGGACATAACTTCAAGTCTGAGAGCAGCTTCTATTGATAAGAGTAAATACACATGTTTGTTTTAGGGGTTAACAACCATGTACAAAATAGATCTAGCACAATACCCCGAACATAGTAGGAACTCCATAAGTGAAAGTCACTTTAGTAATTTAAAATTGTATCCATTATAGGATATTTAATACTTTTAAGATATTTATTTCATTTGTCATATAATTTACGCAGTATTTTGTAGTATGGAGAAGTCATTGAAAATTATATTGACACTTGAATGTAACTGGTAAACATAGAGAAGATGTCAACATAATACAAAATTTGCATTGATTCATTGGTTATTTTTTGCAATCCATTAATGTTTCACATTATTAACTAACATCACGTAGACTCAGAGTACATCAAACAACTAAATGTAAGTAACAGCAATAGAATACAGTCCCTTACATGTCCTTTCACCTTGTATTCCTTCTCCTGTGCCTACATTGACCTCAAATTTTATCTTACAAGTGCTTATTGCACGATTCTGTAGCATCTTTGTGCATTTTGTGCTTTTGTTCCCCATGACTCAGAAATCTCAAGTAGTTTCACCTGTTTAAAGGTTACGCCCTTTATGTATTATAGTGTTTACATATTTATTATGAAATTCACATGTTTTTCTACTAAATGATTAGGATTCCTTTGCTTTCCTTAGTGCTCTTATTACAAATTTGCATTTATTCTTTAGTGGCCTTTCCCTAAGCCAGATTTCCCCCATAAACCCTCTTCTTTTTAGAAGAATTTTAGAATTTTTAGAATAAATTTTGCTGAATGCAACATTTACAGAAACATTTACTGGTGGTGTTTTTATTTAGTGTCCGGTGGTATAGTGGAAAGATAATTATCCTGGAGAAAACAACATGACATTATGATGGAGAAAATAGAAATCAAATATGTGAATATTTAACATTTATATATGCAAGTTAGCAACTTTGCAATCAATCTACTTCACTTAATATTTTTCAAGCCTCATTTGTGTCAGTTTCTGTATTAGGTGCTAAGATTAAAATTCTTTTGTAAGAGGTTAGATTTATCCACTACCTTTGTGAAATTTATACTCTAGCTGGCAAGACAGAGATAGAGATAGGAAATTACAGTACAATACAATAAGGGATCTTAAGAGTGGTGTAATGTATTTGATGGAATAAGAGAGTAACACTATTATGATTTCTGAATTGAATATAGCAAACCCACACTAGCTAGTTTTATCAGGAAAGAGACATATTAAATAGTACTAAGTCACTTACAAATTTTTAAGAAAATCCCAAAGAATTAGGTTTGGCAGGGGCTCAGCCAGGAATACTGTCTAAATTGCATCACAGGGCTATTACTGTGACGAATGTTTGCTGCTTCTTCTAAGCCTAAATGCCATTGCTTTCCTCACTCAAGGTGGGTACAGAGTATGATACCACTGCTACTATATTTATATCCAAATAAACTTAGTGAGAGGCTTGTTTCTACATGACAGTAGTTTGTGTGAATAGAAGTTCTATGAAGTGTCTAACTGAAGTATTTTACATTACATGTCGGAGACACAGCTAAATATTCACAAAGTATGACTATGGTGTCTACTTTTGAGACTCATGGAATCTCATGTTAAATTTTTCTCAGAGAAAAAATGTATGCAATGCTGGTCAACAAATTATATGGACATTAGCCAAACTGCACATCTTTTAGCTTGCCAATATAACTCATCTCAACGGCAGTGGAGCCATGAGAACAAAATGTTAGAATGTTCTTGTATATTGAGACTTAACTAATTATTTTTTAATATACTTTATTGTCGAATTGGCTTACATACAACACCCAGTGCTCATCCCAATAAGATCCTTCCTCAATGCCCATCATCCATTTTCCCTCCCCACCTTCCACCATCTACCCTCAGATTGCTCTCCATACTTAAGAGTCTCTTGTGGTTTGCCTCCCTCCCTCTCTTTTGTATCTATTATTTTTCTCCCTTCTTTCCCCCATGGCCTTCTGTTAAGTTTCTCAAGATCCACATATGAGTGAAATCATGATATCTGTCCTCTGACTGACTTATTTCACTCAGCATAAAACCTTAAAGTTCCATCCACATTGCTAGAAATAGCATGATTTCATTCTTTCTCATTGCCAAGTAGTATTCCGTTGTGTATATAAACCACATCTTCTTTATCCGTTCATTATTTAATGTACACTTAGGCTCTCTCCATGATTTGGCTATTGTTGAAAGCGTTGTTATAAACACTGGGGTACATGTGCCCTTTCGCATTAATGCTCATGTATCCCTTGAGTAAATTCCTAGTAGTGCTATTGCTAGGTCGTAGGGTAGTTCTATTTTAATTATTTGAGGAAACTCCACACTGTTTTCCAGAGGGGCTGCACCAGCTTGCTAATTATTAAATAAATAAATAAATAAATAAATAAATAAATAAAAGAATGCTTGTACTGGTCCAAAAACACAGGAAACGGGGAAATCAGTTTAAATATATAAATATACATATTACACAGAGAAAGGAATAACACCTTCAGTAAACATCTCAGTATCCTTACCTCAGACTGTAACACACATTCCTACCTTTGTTTAGTTTTGCCTACCTCCACAACGTTGCAGTACAAACCCCTAAATTCTACCTCTCAGTGAATATGAGTGTGTGAAGCCTCTTGAGATCCTAGGTTCATATACACCCTACAGAACCCACATGCTTGACAATCATTTGATATCTATACCTATATGCACAGAGTATGCTATGGCCTCAATATTTGTGTCTCCCAAAGTTCAGATGTAGACATCCTAATGCCTCTGTATGATGGAGCCTTTGGGAGCTACTTAGGTCATAATGGTGGAGACTTCATGAGTAGAGTTAGTACCTTAAAAAAAGAGACTCCACAGAGCTTTCTAGTCCCTTCTACCATGTGAGGATACAGTGAGATGACAACTATGAACCAGGAAAATGATTCTGGACTTATTCTAGGAATTCCCAAGCTCCAGAACTATGAAAAATACATTTTTGTTGCTTATAAGCTACCCAGTCTTTCATATTTTGCTATAACAGCTTGAACAGACTGAAAGATAGATGATAGATTGATAGATAGATAGATAGATAGATAGATGATAGATATAGATAGCTTATTTTTTTCTTTAGTGGGCAAGATGCCCAAATGTCAGTCTCAACTTCTTATTCAATAAGATGCTTTGCTGTTCTTTTTGTAGAATAATTTCTTTTAAGGAAACTTAACATTTCAAATTCAGTAGAGACCATAATGAGGCAAATGTGAAGTTAATAAACATGGCTTTCATTAGTTTTAATATTTTGGGGAGCATCCATATATTCTGGCTATCAGACGAACAGTGAAACATATTACTTTCTGGTTCAGAACAAGTATCATATCATGCAGGACATGACCTACTTATAAAGTTTCAAAAATATCTTTCTGTTTTATAAACCAGCTTCATATAGGTGATACAGTGTATGCTAAGATCAGCAAATCCCTAGGAAATTACCTATTTCCATCATTCTCTACCACAAAATAAATATTTTAGAAATACTAAAGTTATGCATGAAATGTCTAGTGAATGACATTTTGGTAGCTTAATGAATGACATTTTAAACAAATGCATCATGATCAAGGAAGACAAAATCAAATTAAAATACAAGAAATACCTGCTGTAGCTTTCATGAAGGACGGTATCCAACGAAATCAGCTGGCTCCGTTAGTTCTTGCTACTATGATAGTGGCTACTTTCACTTCAGCTGTTGGCAATATTGAACACTCAACAGGACTGGGAGCCAGATCAGTAACTGCTGATAGGAAATTATATTGATGAACACATGACACCAAGGTTATTCTGTTCGCACATCCATTTCAAAAGCAATAAGGATGGGGAAACAGATTGACTTTTTACAGAGTAGATTTTCTTACTGATCTAGCTTTTGAAAGCTTCTTGTGTGAAAGAAAGCTTTGGACAGATGCCATTTTTTTCTAAAATGTCCTTTTAACTAATCCCATAATAGCTTTTGTTAAAAATTCCTAACTATTGACAAAACCATTAACCTTCCTCCATGAACTTCCATAAATCTTTACCCCAGATTGTCTTTTCTTCAAGGCAAAGAGGACAGGTAGGTTTTATCTGATGCAAAATGATATCAGTCATCTCCTCTGTCTTCACCTCTCAAGTGTAACTACCTCTACTGTTATTATTATGTCCCAATATTCACTTCCAACCATGTCACCATTAATGCAAAAACATCTTATATTTGTAACTATGTTTTTAAAAATGTTCCTTCTCAGTTAAATGATCATAGAAAATTCCCATGAAGCTAAAGCTGAGAGCTTTGGCACACTTACTCCTGGTAGGAATAAGTGCATGAGAACATGAACCACATGCTCATGTGACTTAATTTTGCCTTCAGGTAACTGGCTTTGCCCCACAAAGAGATTGAGTAGTTCTTCTTCACCCAGGGGTAGGAAGTAATACAACCACCCCAGAGGAGATCCCATTGCAAATTCCAGTAGAGAGTGACTATCCCAGGGGTGATAGCACTTGGTGTTCGTAATCTCATAGCACATTGATCCACTGTGAGAGTTGATGCAATGGCTACTTCCCACTATTTCCACACCTTTACAGTATGAGTGTTTCAGCAGGTGTCCCCAGTCTGGTAAATAGCATACATCATTTGAATGTATTTAAATCTGGGATAGTATTCATGTACATCTAGCCAAGGTGATTTTACTAATTAGTAACTTAATTTGCTGCTTTATTCTTTCATTCTTTCTTTCTACTAACCCTACTGCTTATGGGTGACAGGGGAGATGAAACCTCCATTCAATGGCATGTTCTTTATCCCAGTCTTGCACATAATGGTCTTTGAAAAGTGACCTCCAATGACTATCTATTCAATTAGTGTATCCATACAGGGTACTCACTTCTCCAATCCCCTAACGGTGGCAGCATGGTTTGTGTAATGACAGGGAAATGCTTGGGTTAGGCCAGTGGCAGTGTCTGCACAAACCAAAGCATATTTAGATCACTCATGTGGAGGAAAAAGGCCAATTCCTCGCTGGTTGGGAATTCTGGTGGGTGGCCCCAGATTTCTTTGTCAGTTGCCTTGGGCATTGTTTAGAACACACAGGACATGTTATTACTGTATTAGCCAAGCCATTGTATTTTAAGAGCAATCCTGAATCCTTGGTAATACTCCATCCCATCTAGGTGCTATGGAGGCCACTCTTCCTATGCACTCAATACACTGTATCCCCAGAAGAATAAATTGCTTGGGTCTGCACCCAAGATAGGACATCAGCTTCCAGATTTTGAGGGGGTGTCAGTGCCTTGTGAGCCAGAACTTGGAAGGCAGGAAGGACTGTCTCAGATTGTTACAGATAAAGCTAAATGTCTTTTCACTTATCCTGACCCCACAAGGGGTTATTCATAATCATCCACTCTTTGGTTCCCCATTATCCAAGACGTTGGGTTAATCCCTTTACAATAGCTGAACTGTCAGTGCAGAGGATTAATGCGGACATCATCTTGAGATGAGTTTTGTTTACAAAACTCATAAGTTGTTGCATATTTAGTTCAAAACTCCGTTTTTCACTTAAGGTCCCTAAATCCTCATTCTAGTTATTCGACTGTTGTGGTGTTTTGTATTTTCACAGATTAACTTGAGCCATGATCTTTGTAAACTCCATAGTATCTGCATGTTTTTGTTCTCAATGAATTGTTTCCCTTAGGAATATCCTGATAGCATATGATCTATTGAGTAGATACTCAGTGCATAGTTTTGATGTTGAAGTATATTTCTCCAAAGGTTCCCAGTTCTCCCATTCTTCAAATGACTCTGCCTTTGAGAATGAATTGAGTCTGAAAAATAAGTGAAAGATTATTGTCATTCTTAAGGCAACTCAAAGCTGGTACAGAGTTATTTTCCTTGCTAAATAGATAAAGTATTATTTTGTGGGTTACTAACACATTTATAAATTAAGAACCTAAGATTTATTATTCACCACCAAAGATGCCAGCAGTGGTTACCCTGATTATGAACACCATGTTCATCTTGCCTTTGAAGGTTAACTGCAATCACCTTGACTCAACAGCTCAAAATTTTGTTTACTGAAATAAGGAATATTGTTTCAACTGTAACACATTTCACTTACAGAAAACAACCATGGTGGCCAATTATAAAGATGGCATCACTCCTCTCAGCAATAAATATATCAATTTTAAAGTTAAAATAGGATTTAGTGGATCTGTTCAAGAGATATATTCAGGGATTTCAGAACATTACAATTTTTCTAATCTTTAGATTCCTCCTTTTCCTCTCAGCAACTAATTTCTGTCTTTCAACTTCATTTATAGAAGGCCACGGTTGAGTAGAGATTTCAAATAGCCAACCAAGCAAAACAATTCAAACATCTGCCTGTGTATTAAACTTCCAGACTGTAATCTCAGTCTCAGTAAGTGTGCTTGTCTTAGGTTAGATGCCCTAGAAGCAGAGTCTGAGATGGGAACTTACGAATATTTGATTTATTAAAAAGTAATTTTAGGAAAAGTGGAGTGAGGTAAGCAAGATAAGAACGTGAAAAAAGCTATAAAAATGTAGTTTTCAGTAAAATTTAGAACAATTTCTCTTGTAATCATCTTGCTGATATGTGCCTTGTAGGTCTCTGGAAATGTACATATTATTGGGAGGTCCGTTTCTTTCTCTCTCTCTCTTTTTTTCTTTTTTCAAGTCAGACATTTTAGAGCAGAAATAGATGGATGAGCCCTGGTGAGAGGAAGTCCACACTCATGAGTGTTGGCATAGACTTGATCTCTGCCACCTGTGTACTCTACTACACAATCTGTGAGTTATCTAAGGAAAGAGACTCATGAATCTTGAATCTCATGTATCTTAGCCAAATAATTCTGCCCACTTTTTTTTCTTCAGGAAATTTTCTACTGTGTATGCTTTCCAGCATATGTTAAGCAAAGACATTTGCCATTGGTATATTGTCCCACAGGTCTGTCTATATAATTCTTTTCCAAACATCTGGCCCATGAATCCACGTGTACCCTTAAGTGAGGACATTTGGTGCTAAAAGCCCCATCCTCTGAAAAATATTCAACGTCCCAGTGGCTCTAACACCATATCTCTGTATGTCTGGAGCATAGCAGCAGATCATTTTTAGGTCACATCAACATAGAGGATAATTCATCCAGGAACCAAATCTAGCATTTGTTTTCTACCCTTAACTCACATAAGGAATGTTCCATGAGTTCATAGTTATGGCCACAATTTTGGTATGACAGTGATGGTTGATATGAGTATTTGGACCACCTGTTTATACACATTACTTATACCCAATACCAAATGTACAACTATCATCTTATGGTGAATGGTGTCCTGCCTACTCAACAAATCAAAAATGCAGTGAATCTGAAAGCAAATAGCTCATGATAGAAAGCTTAAGTTACAAGGCCATTTGCAAACCATGGGCAGATGCTCAGTCTCTACCAACTCTTGTTAACATGCTAGGGGCTGGATTTTGAATGGTGTATATTTTTCTGATGCAGATGGTAACAGAATTCTATGGCTTTGCACTAAATTTCTTCTTCTGTGCCTTGCTGAGAGAACTACACAGAATGATTTTCTACTATGGATATGTGTCTGTTACTACAGTATCTTATGGTTCATACGGCCAAAGTGACATTCTGCTTGCACTTGCATTGGACTCTACTCAAAACCGACATTCATGTCGCTTGATGAAAGGACTTAAGAGTGTTTCCAAGTATACAATACGCTGCCCTCTAAACCGTAGGACTGGTATGTTTGTACTTATTTTTTAGTGCTAAGTTTAATAACTGGCATTTTATCTTGCAGGTGATGTCTGTAGTATGCCCAGGAATACTAGAATACTAAAATGTTCACCAATATGGCAAATCTTTGAAACCTTGTAAGAATTATCCCTAACTTTCTACAATGCACATGTCTCCCAGAGGTATCCAGAACATGAGGTCTTGTTAACACCCAGAATCACTAGGATAGACCAATGGTGAGTTATTTTGTAGAATTTCCAGATTTCAGCTTTCTTTCAACTAGATTGTGACAGAGAGCTAGGTAAACAGCAGAGTCCCAGGGCAGCATGTAAATATATACCACCATCCAAATCAAATGATGGTCAAGTACTTTCTGTCCTCTTTCTTCTCAGAAATGGAAAAGAATGCACAGACTGAATCGAAAGCTGGACACCATGTATCAAACACTCTGCCAATTTGTTTCAGGAAAAATGCCACATCTGGCATAATAGCTGCAGTTGGAGCTATTATTATCTTAAGTTGTGGAGGTCCACTGTCACTGGCCATGTGCATCCGGGTTTTCCAGGAGCCAGACTGGTATACGAGGGGAAACACTGTCCCTAAGGTCATTGAGGATGGCCTTTTTTCCTGCCATTTCATCTGGGATTTGTCAATAGTTTCTTAGGGACTCTGTCAGCTCAGGCTCACAAGTAACAAACTTCTGAGCCTTTCTTAATCACTTGGTAAACAGGCTGTGCTCTCAGATTCTTCAGGGCCATTATCAGCCAGTGAGTTTGCAGGCCTCACATATGGAATCTTTTATAGTATTCGCAGTAAGCTGAACTTTGCATTTCTTCCCCCATAATCTCCTGTAGCCTTCATTATGCATGTATTTCATGTTTGTCAAACTCCCAAGAACCACTCCAACGCTTTATCAACACTGCCCCCAAAGGACTTGGCAGAACATCAAATGTTGTATCTTTGGAGACTGCTTTATTTTAACAAAGTTTTTCTTTTCCAGCTTTATATTTCATCTTCCTTATCCATCTTCCTCAGGATCCACTTAGGCATGTTCTCTTTGTTTCTGCTAATACCTACTTACCAGGTTCAGTACCCGTATACATAATATCACTCTTCACTTGTTAAGCCCAGCTTTTCTTCAGTCAGATTTCTGTAGGAAAAAAATACTTAACTTATTGGTAAAATATAAAACTCCTAGAAATAAATATAGGGAAGAAGCTTCTTGACATTGATGACATTGGCATTTTTTTTCTTTTTTTGATATGACACCAAAAGCAATGGCAACAAAGGCAAAAATCAATAAATGGGACTGCACTAAAAAGTTTCTGTTTAGCAAAATAAACAGCACAATGAAAAGGCAACCCAGAGATGTAAACCATATATCTGGTAAGAGGTTAATAACCAAAATATGTAAGTAACACATGCAACTCAACGGCAATAGTAGTAGTAGTAGTAGTAGTAGTAGTAGTAATACAGGTAAAAAATGGCCAGAGTACCTGCAAAGACATTTTTCCAAAGAACACATGCAAAGAAGACATTCATGAAAATGCATTCAACATCGTTCATCATCAGGGAAATGCAAATTGAAACCATGATGAGGTAACCCTACGTGCTTGTTATAATAGCTATTGTCAACAATGTCAGTACATAACCAGCAGTAGTGGGGAGGTGGAGAAAGGGACTCCTGTGTACTTTTGGTGGGAATAAAAATTAGAACATCTACTATGGAAAAGATCATGGAGCTTTCTCAAAAATATAATAATAAGACTACCATATGACCCCTTAATCCCACTCCTGACTATATATCCAAGGGAAGGAAATAAATGAATATCTCAAAGAGATTTCTACATTCCCATGGTTAACGGAGCATTATTCACAATAGTCAAGACATGAAAGCAACTTAAGTGTTAATCAACATGAGTGAAGAAAATCTGAGATTATCATCTATCTATCTATCTATCATCTATCTAATTATCTAATCCATCATTTCATCTTTATATCTTCAGCCATAAAACAGAAGATTATCCAACCATAAAATGATTATAAAATGAATAGAACCCTGTCATTTCTGAAAATAGAGATAGACCTTGAGGGCTTTACGGTAAGTGAAATAAGACAGACACATATTGTATGATCTCACTTATATATGATATCTATAGAAACCAAACTCACAGAAACAGATAGAATGGTGGTTATCAGTGCTTGGGAAGTAGAGGAAATGGGGAGATGTTGTCAAAGAGTACAAACTTCCAGTAATAAGATGAAGCAGTTCTGGGGATGTAATGTGCCACTTGGTGATTGTAGTTAATAATACTATATTACATATGTGAAAGTTGCTAAAATAGTACATCTTAAACATTCTCACCTCAAAAAGTAAAAGTGGTAATTATGTGAAGTGATGGAGATGTTAACTGACCTGATTTAGGTCATCATTTTGCAGCATAAACATGTATCACACCATTAGATTGTAAACTTACATGATGTTATGTTGTATGTCAACTACATCTGAGAAAAGCTGGAAAAGAAAAACCTCAGTGAGTAGTGTAATTGGCAGAAGAAATGGTATGACAAGCACTGCCATGTGATTCATTTGCCTCATTTAAAGCCTCTGCATAAAGTCTAAGCAAAGGAGAAGGGTTCGATCCTCAAATAAAGTAAGTGTGTTTGTGTGAGCCTAGTTCATTTCTGCATGTCCGATGGTTGCAAGGTTCAGAATTCTCAGATTTTTCTTTTATTTTTCTTTATCTTTTTACTTTATATTTGAGAGAGAGAGAGAGAGAGAGAGAGAGAGAGAGAGAGAGGGAGAAGGGCAGAAAGATGGAGCCAGAATCTGAAGCAGGCACCAGGCTCCCAGCACAGAGCTTGATACGGAGCTCGAACTCATGAGCACTGAGAGCATGACCTGAGTCAGTCGGATGCTTAACTGACTGAACCCCCCCCCCAAGGCCCCTCAGGTTTTTCTACACAGATTTCCCCATACCCATCCCATTCTTTTGTTCTTAAGACCCTGACTTTGGCATAGAAACTTCATCTAGATTAAAAACCCAGACTTCTCCATTATTATTACATCCTGAGCTTGAGTTTTCAGCATCATCAGCCCTCTGTCTGAAAGAGTTAGGGAGGGTCATTTTAAATATTGCAAATGAGGGACTCTGACTTTAATACTTTGCCTTAAATTCATTATGAATTGAATGGAGCCTGTCAGTTTCTCTCTTCAATGTATCAATAGTAATCTGCAGCAGCCACACGATTACCCAAACTTCATAACAGCTATCTCCACTGTATCATTCAAATGCTGTAACATTACATGAGCCATTGTAGGTATTTTGTGCACTCATTTCTCCTTCCTTATCATAGTTAAAGATGCTAGCAATTGTATTGTGATTACATACTTAGAATTATCAATATGTTCTTGACCATCAGTGATGGCATTCTTATTACCTGATACTTGACAGAGACTGAGTTACAGAAACCCAAAATGTGTCTGTTTCTTAGGACCTCACTGGATATATGCTGATTCAGGTTAGGTTCTTTAGAGACAGAACCTGAGTTGGGATTTCTGTCCACGTAATTTGTTGACAGAATTCCCAAGTGAGAAAAGTAAACTAGGAAGGAGGGAAGGCATAAGAGAGGATGGGGTGTGAGACATACCTTCAGCTTACTTACGCAGCAAGCGTTGGAGGGAAAATGGCATCATCTTTTGTTCCAACTAGACACAAGGGGCCAGAACTTTCTTCCCAGTCCATAGGATGTCACTGGCTAAGGTCTGGGGGTGTCGTATTAAACTTACAGGAGGATTGAGCAGCAAGGCTTGTACTATTCAAGGGCAATCTTTCAGAGAATTTTGAAGATTTTTGCCATCAACATAGACTGTTTCCTACAGCACTAAAATCAATATTTAGTCTAATAGAAAATTATGGTTTTCTTCCTGGTTAAGCTTATTTGGAATTTATTAATCTCACACACAGAGTTCATTCTTTGTTTATTAGTACACACACACACACACACACACACACACAGATAAACACACACACACACACACATATATATAGAAAAATAAATCTTCCAATTCTTCTTTTCTGTAAATAAACTGTCTTTTCATGGGTTTGACTTTGCAATTGGACTCCAGGGGTAAGTTCTGATTGTAATTTTCTTGCAGGCCCAGAAAAAAATGAGACCTTGGGAGAGGTAAAATGTAGATATTTGGATTCTCCTTGCAAGTTACCTGCCGCGGGTGTAATGAGTTAGTTCAGCATTCTAAAGTAATGCAGAAATGGTTGCATCAAAGAATTGCTTTGGCTGGTAAAATATGATCAGTGGGATTTTTGGGTATGAGTCCCATGAATCTTTTCTGATGACCCGTTACAACATTTTAGTCTCATCTTTCCTGGTAAATGACTGAAATTTCATGTAGTAAATCCAACAAGGCTAGGGATTTAACAGATCTAACTTGGCAGCCCAAGTGAACAAATTCCTAAGTGTGGATTTTGAGTACATGAACATCATATCTGAAAGAGACAAGATTTTCTCAGGAGAGTGGTAGTTTCTATGCCTTAGACTTTGTAAATGGCACATGTGACCAATTCACCGCTTAACTCTGTATGAGGTGGAGTCACACTGTTCCCTTTTGTGATAAAAGCATGCTTCTTCCTCATCATCACACCCCAACCAGGTCCAATAACCAATACTTCATTCTCTTTTTCTATGAAAGTCTTTTACCTGTAGCACTCTTGGTACTAACTATACTTTCTGTCACCGTTCTTGACTGAAAACTACAGAAAATTAAACACTAATTTATTTAAATATGTTTTTATTTACTGAAGTTCTAGCTTGTCTTGAAAATCAAAACGGGAAGCTAGAGAGTTATTTATATATATTTAATATAAATGATTATATATAATATAATTATATATAATATAAATAAAATATATATATGCCAAAATATACACAGGCTATTATACTGGTGACACATTTCTATTGTCAGGAAGTATGGACATTAAAATTCCATTACTGGGTTGCCTGGGTGGCTCAGTTGGTTGGATGGTCAACTCGATTTTGGCTCAGGTCATGAACTCACAGCTTGTGAGTTCAGGCCCCATGCCGGGCTCCTCGCACTGCCGATGCACCTTGGGATTCTCTCCCTCTCTCTCTCTCTCTCTCTCTCCCTCTCCCTCTGCCCCTCCCTTGCTCATGCTCTTGCTCTCTCTCCCTCTCTCAAAATAAAGAAATAAACTTAAAAATAAAACAAAACGAAGCAAAACCCTCCATTACTGAAACTAAACTCTGGACTCAGCCACTAATATTGTTGTCTCTGTTTAATTTTAAAGAGGGATATTCCTGCTGTTTATCATGATGGAAATTCTACATGGGCTAATTTTGTAGGTTCACCAACTTCAGAATTAGGCATATCTAATTGATATAAAAGAGACTGGAAAAATAAATTATACATCTCAGGGTTGCAAAATTATGCACTTGTAATTTGAAATTTTCCCAGATGTGGGAGATGTGTTAAAAAATGTTCATTGACCAAGGGCACCTGGGTGGCTCAGCCATATGAGTTTGTGTGCAGGTCATGACCTCATGGTTTGTGAGTTTGAGCCCCACATTGGGCTTGCTGCTGTCAACACAGAGGTCTGCTTGGGATTCTCTGTCTCCCTCTCTCTGCCCCTCTCCCACTCACACTCTCTCGCTCAAAAACAAATAAACATTAATTTAAAAAAAAAAAGTTCATTGAAGAAAGACCATGCTGAATGGCCAATGTGTTGAAAATCTCATCAGCATTAGGAAGTACCTAAAAGATAAATGTATCGTGTGACATTTTTAGCCATATATAAGTGGAAAATCTGGAAATGTGTATAAGGATAAAAGCAATAGTATATAAGATGAGACAAAATAAAAGTAAGTCAGAATAGTAAGCATATAGATCTAATTATGGCAAGGCAGTTGGGAGAGTGTAAGAAGAAGAAAGGATCAGACTGGATAAGCAAGCAATGGCTACATTAGGAAAGGCTTTGTAATCCTTGTTACAACAAGGTACTCTAAGCAATGTCAATATCAATTGATATTTTAGCTTACTTGCAAACTGTCAAGTTTCATGGATGCTTCTAGAAGAGAACACAAGATTTCTGGGACAGACATGATGAGTCTTTAACATTCACTGCAATGAGAGTCATTAGAATTTTCAGAATTTCAGTGCTGATTCTCTGAGATTGAATTCTCCCACGTCTATATGAAGAAGTCCCCAAAATACCTGCCCAGGTACTGAGTTGAATTAAAGGAAAGAAATAGTGAGTTTAGGAGGCCAAAACGTTTTATATTATGCAGTGAACTTTCCTGCTTTTGCTCTAGAGGAAAACTTTATTTTTTTTAACCTGATGCTAAGCATGCCTACCCTTTGCTTCAAAAGTCCCTATTATCTCTACAGATATTTTTGAAAAGAATGAAAGACAAAGAGCAGTCAGGAAATCTATGTGGAAGACATATAGAAATGAGAGATATCCAGGAAAAATCATTGAATATTTCCAATATGAATATACTTATCAATAAATCCCCTCTTCATTTGTTCGAAAGAAATTGTCTGTGAAAAAAAAAGTTTCTTTACTTTATTCTATAGAACATGAAGAATGATTTGAAGATAATCTTTCTGAATAAAATGAATGGGTGTTCTAAAGAACAAATATAAAGAGCCAAGAAAGGGCAGTTGTATATTGGGTTAAGAAAGAGAAAGTACAGAAGTATATAAAAATAAGAATACAAATAAAATGATAAGCTAACATTTTTCCTAGACATATGGTGATATATAATAATTATATACAAAAATTTTTCCCCACATAAATGCTGTATGTACAAATAGTAGTAGGTATTAATATCATAAATCCAAAGACCTATTTGTATCAGGTTAAAAAATATTAAGTATATGCACAGTAATACCTGAATAACTGACACCATGCTTCTGCAAACAACTCTATTTTTATATACATATATGTATATATTTATATACATGTATGATTATTTAAATGTGTTATACACATATGTGTACATATGTACATGTACATATTTTCTAATCTATATTCAGTAGGTAAAAGGTGATTCTAAATGAGTAATTAAATTTGTTACTATTGAGTTGAATACTGAAAAAAATACTCTATTTCACTGTGAATGCAATTTTCAACTGAGCCATGCATATTCTATATATCCAACTCTACCCCAAACATCAGATATTTCTAGGAGGGAGGAAATCAAGAAACCCAGATAATAGGGTTTCTTTTTTACAGATTCTTTTTTCAGTATAGTAATATTTTTGTGAGGAAATTGTAATCCTAAGTTACACCCAAGACTATTGACTTTATGGACCTAGAACCAGAGATAAAGGAGATGTATGTTATCTAACATTTTGAACTGAGTCATGGGCTCATCTTTAGCTAAAACAGCTTTCTAACACTCTGAGCTTTGTTTTCTGGTTATTTCCACAATCACAGCCTGAAGCCCTGGCTATTGCTTTCCCTGTGAGAGTGATCTCTGCTATTATCTTTACTTTCTTTACTTTTTCTATTATTCATACTCTCTTCCTTCTCTGTGATATCTCTAAAGATGCATATCTTCTTGGCTAAAAATATAGGTCTTTTATCGGCTCCACAGGCAAGCTGAAAATGCAATAGTCACATATATATGAACATGAGTCCCAACTATCCCATTCTTCGCAAAAGTTTGGGGGTTCAATAAATTGTAATTTTTTCTTATATCGGGAATTCTGCTATCACTGTTGTTGTTCTTGCTTCACATTTAGGTTGCTGACAAAGGAACTATCACACTGCGATCATAAATCCTTCAAAATACTGATCGTTGTGTAAACCCAGCATCACAGAATTCTACTTAAACATTTTCTATTTCCCTAATACTGCATCAGAATTCACACAGATATTTAAAGCCTACATTTCTTTCTTTAATTCCTTTTCTGGTTATCTGCCCACCAATAAATAGAGTTTTATTCTTAAGATATTTGTAATGTTACTAAATGAAAACTTTGCTCCCATCGAAGAGTGCAGTTGACATTAATATATACTTTGACAATATAAATTCATTACATTTATAATTTATTTAGGTCTTCTATGTCCTTGAAGACATATCATGTAACTACTTGAATAATTTGATTCACTTCTACAAATAATGTGATATTTTTCAAATGCTATATTTCAAAAAACTATGTTTGTTTTATATATTTGGTTTGGTACCAGAAAGAAGACTTTTGAAAATTAATATTCTGATTGATAACACTTGAATAAGGTGATATATAGAGAGAATCCTACAATTAATTTTGGGGGCAGATGATGTGACAAAGTCATACATGTTAATTAGAGTTCAGAAAAGTTTTATGTCAAAACTTTAATGGCTATAATATAAAAGCCTGAGATGCATATTTTTAATTTAGAAATTCCTTTTCTAGGAATCCAATAGGAAATGATTTTTTCTGGCCAATAAATGATCTTCAGCTATTCAAATATTTTCAAACTGTAACCTCACTGGAATTGCCTTTTGCCAATGCCTTCTCCTGAGCAGGAAGGAACATCTGAGTGAACTCGGTGTCCTCAAGCAATGAGCTGACACACACAAAGTTAGCTGTTAGGTTACATAATTTAATTGGACTTGACTTTTCTTGGCTCATTTGCCTCATTCTCTTCCAGCTTTTTTTTTTTCTTCTCATTTTTTTAATTCAAACTTGACATATACTTAACTAAAGTTAAAACCAAAGCTTCCCTCTTAACGTTCCACTAAGATCCCTTATTTATTTTTCCTAAACATGCATATTTTTGCTTTTTAAACACCAGGTCTTAGGAAAAATGGTGATGTTACAATATTTTTCTTTCCCATTTCTATTCCGGGCACCTGCAGTATGGCCCACCTTATCAGTTTCTAGCTGTATAGCTGGAGGTAAGTTTGGGGAGGTTTGCCACTTCTATGATATTAGTTGGTACTACTTAAGATATTCATAAACACATAAATTGTCCTGATTAAATAGAACACTAGAAATAAACAGAGTTCTGAAGATCCAAAAGAAACAAATCATTGGGGCGCCTGGGTGGCTCAGTTGCTTAAGCGCCTGACTTTGGCTCAAGTCATGAACTCACAGTTCGTGAGTTCAAGTGTCACATCAGGCTTTCTGCTGACAGCTCAGAGCCTGGAGTCAGCTTCAGATCCTGTCTCTCTCTCTTTCTTTCTCCCCCTCTCCAATTTGTGCTGTGTGCCTTTCTCTCCTTCAAAATTAAATATACACTAAAAATTTTTTAAAAAGAAAAAAATCATAAATGATAAATAATCAGGGAAAATGACAAACAGTGACATTGCGTAGTAGAAGCCCTTTTATTTGGGACCAGTAAAACTAATTTAATTCCAAAAGTTAAATAAAGAGGAAAATTAAAATAATATATAGATACTTTAAACATTCCATTTAAACTTGAAAGTTCTAATTGTACATTTATTCAGTAACAAATTTACATGGAGTCAAAGCTTTTCCTTTGGAATAGACTATAAATAAAACATGAAATAATGACGATAAAAAATACAACTAACATGAACAAGTGTGAGAATAACACAACCGATTTTTGGTAAGCAAACAACTCAGTTGGTAAAAATAAAGGTATGCAGATGGTTATAACATAGTAGGTTAGCAGCCACAAGTGTTCAGTGAACCATAGGCATTTTTGAGCATTATCTCTTTTTTTTTTGTTTTGATTTTTTTCACTTTATTACAATTTTTATTATAATAAAATATAATTATTATGAAAGCTACTTACTAACAAATTTTTCAGTGCACAATACTGTATCGTTAACTCTAGGCACCATGTTGTACCACAGATCTCTATAACCAACTCATTCTGCACAACTATAACTTTATACACATTGAAGAGCAGCTCTCCTCCCATCGTGCCCGCAACCACCATTCTACTCTCTGTTTTTATGAGTTTGACCATTTTAGATACTTCATATAAATGGAATCATGAAGTATTTGTCCTTCCGTGACTGCTTATTTCACTTAGCATAATGTCTTCCGGTTTCATCCATGTTGATGCATGTGGCAAGATTCTCATTATTTTTAAGGTTAAATACATTGTGTACATGTGCCACATTTTCTTTATCCATTCATCCACTGATGGACTCTTATGTTGTTTCCACCTCTCGGTTATCGTGGGAATGCTGCAAATGAAATCAGGGTCTTAAAGAGATATTTGCACTACCAGATCAGTGTTTTTAAAGAGAGAATGGAAGAGACTAGGTAATCCCAGTTGGCTGAGAGATAGTCTATGAGATCTTTTACCAAATTCTTTAAAATATGCTCTTTAGTGCCATCATTACCATTGCACAGTTTAGCCCAACAAGGACTTTGTTCCATGCAGTATCTGCACACATGTTATTTCTACAGTTTTAAAATGAATTAAGTGGGGGCACCTGAGTGGCTCAGTCGGTTAAGGGTCCGACTTCGGCTCAGGTCATGATCTCATGGTTTGAGTTCGAGCCCCACGTCGGGCTCTGTACTGACAGTTCTGGGCCTGGAGTCTGCTTCAGATTCTGTGTCTCCCTCTCTCTCTCTGTTCCTTCCTCACTCATGCTATCTCTCTCTCTCTCTCTCAAAAATAAATGAAAACATAAAAAATAAATAAAATGAATTAAGTGAGAAGAATATTACAGAAAGAATTCCTTTAGTGAACTTCAAAACAAAACAAAGCAAAACAAAATACCTTTGGTTTAGAATGAGATACTCCAGTTTCAACCAACGCTCAGCAACATGTTACAAAATTTTCGAAAGTAATTGTAAGTGATTTATTAAATGGTGATTTAGCTCCACAAAATGGTATTTTAGTGTTGCACCGGTCACCGTCCTGATGTATGTAGCTCCCGTCACCTTCCTCTGTTCCCTGTGTTGTGGCTACATGGGCCTCCAGGCCATTCCTTACACAGGAAAACATGTTTTCTGTAATGTTCCTTGTCTCAGCAACGTTCCCCACTCCCAACGTATGGCTTCATCTTCACTACACATTTGGTCTTTGCTCTAATGTCTTAATCCTGTAGTTTATCTCTTTCCAATTGTATACTTATCAATAGTGCTTATTAGTACCTATTATATTATAACATGTATGTTCCTTTTCTTTACCGTCCCTTAATACTAGAATATAAGCTCCATTTTGTCTGTACTTGTGAATAAAAAGTAGCATACAATACTCACAGATAAATATTTCTTGAATGAAGAGTTCATTATATTTCAAATCATAGCCATAATTATGAATGGATTTTTGGTTGATTATACCTATTTGATTTCTCCCAAATGCTTCTTTTAAAATTTTCCTGATTATGACTACATTAAAAAGAGATGATAATCATAATGGTTATTATTCAATTTTAAATAATTATTTTTAAAAGATGATGAGCATTCTCTCCCACGTAAAATGTTCTAATAGGCCTCTTGTTTTTTGAAATTAATGAGTCAGGAATACTCAATTTTTTTTTTCTAAGATTTTCCAATGAAGTAAGTCACTCAGCTTTCCAGGGAAAGAATGTGAAAGAGGAACTAAAGGCCAGGAGTGTCATGCTAACTGAATGAATTTCATAGGAGAAGAAAACATGAAGAGGGACAATTATATCTTTGGATATAATTATGTCTTCCATGATACTTTTAGAATTTTTTTTCCATTTTTATGGCTTTTTAAATTTTTCCTCTCCAAAGGTTAAAAGGCATTGAATGAGGACAGAATTCAGGTTCCTGGTACTTTAGTGACTTTCTTGTGAGATCCATGTTAGCAGCCCCAATGACATTCAACAATCTTAAAGGATAAAAGGCTGGCTCAATCACTGCTAATTATAAATAAGGGGGCCCATTAGATAATCAGGCCCCTTGGATATATGCAAGAAGCGTATAACACAGCAGGGAGCTCTATTAAAGTACCTATACAAAATTTTCTAACTTATAGTAAACTTAAATGAGGTTTTCTATAATAAGAAAGTTTAAATACAATTTAAGCAGCCAGAAAGAAATCTTTAAATTTAGGCTGCTTTTCTCCCCAGGTGTTCTGAAATAACAGGTGCTTTAATATCAAGTGTGAAACTTTGGCAATAAGATTCTGCTAGTCATTTCTGGTCTCTGGGCTTTGGACAAAGACTTTTTGCAGGCACTAAATACACACATAGAGTCAGCAGTCATGTCTAGACCATTTCTGGACGCTGGCACAGACAATCTCAATGAAAGATATGCTCGCTTATTCAACTTGAAATGTTTATCCTGCAATGGAATCATTGTTTTCCAAGTTGTGGCAAAACCCAGAAAATTTCATCATAAAATTGAAATAGGTTGTGTAACCAAGTGCAAAGTTCTGCCTCTAAGGCCTGAAATGATGTCACAAAAAGCTGTGACAACCCACCCCCTGGCTCTACCTGTTTTTTACCTAAACCATTGACTCCCCTTGGCTGCTACTTAATTGATTTGTCGTCTAGTAATGAAGCACAGTTCACTCAAGACATAGCTGCCTTCCATAATGGCAATAAACTGTAGATAACTTATGCTATTGGAAAGGAGGGCCATGGGTTGAAGAATTCAGTTATTGTTTTTGTAGAGAGAGAAATTTATCTTAAATCGACTATAATTCATCTTTACTTTCGTTCATGGACCGTTGCTAAGAGCCGGGTTTGATTGTAGTCTTTTATGTCACTGTACTGACATATTAAAGACACACGCACATCTTGAACAACCGCTTCTGGAAACAAATGTGGTAACTTAATCACACATCCGATCTTTATATGATTGCAAATACTGACTTCTCCAATAAAAAAGAGCCAAACTTGGAGGAAAGCTCCTGGAATTACACAGATGACCAAGATTGCTTTGTCATCACTTCTCCATCTTACTGGATGTGTGCTTGAAGCTACCTTGGAAATGCAGACATGAGGAAAGAGCGGGAATCAAGGATTTATTCTAAAGATCTCCTGTCCAAGCTGTAGCCACTACGTTGTCATCCTGCTCTCTGCCTCAACTCTTGCATCACAAAATTTTGCACATAATGTTCATTTATTGACACAGGATTTTGATTTATCAGAATGTGATTATACCACACTGTTCTAGAAATTCACTGGCCATGTTCCACAATGAGTTACTACTTCCTGCCTAAAGTAATTATAATATCCCAAACTACGATTTTTTTTCTGTCATCTTTCTCTTCACCTTCCTCTCTAGATGCATCTTCCTACTACCTTACAGGTGGTGTCGGTAGGCAACTACATATTTTTTATCACTTTATTTAGGAAAAAAAAATTAACTTCCTTGGTCCATACCTCTGTTACTATGCTATACTCAATGGAGCCTCACTGAAGTGTTGTGATTTTATTTTGTTTTATTTTTGTTTGTTTTGTTCTCTGAATAAAGAAGCAGTTCTTTCCCTCAGGAGAAGTATGTTTTGTTTTTTACCATATTTTTCTCTTGAAATTTGTGTTTCGGGATACAGATGCAACAAGACTGGCATGGAAACTTATGATGATAAATTGCTGATTCACAAGAAAAGCTGAAAATCCCTCTTTTAAAATTATATTGCAGATACTGACTGTAAATTCTAACTTAAACGAAATGGTATTTTGTTTTGATAATACAAAAATATTTCCCTGTCCCTGTTAATAAATGTGGTTTACTAAACTTGTTTAATTTGAGTAGACTCCTTAAAATATTAGAGGATCTCTCTCATTGAGGCTTATGAATTTGCTGCTTATCCATTTTTTGAGTACAAATAACATTGTCTAGCTCTGCATAGGTGACCTGATTCTTCCACAGGCTCTAAAATGCTTGTAATTATGTTTAGAAAATATCAAAATATTTTCCTTAGTAAAATAGAAGCTCGTCTGCATATTTTCAACAATTGTAAGCTTACAGAATGATAGTAGTGAAGAAGCTTCTATTCGAGTTGAATTTCATTGCAGTATGGTTTCTTATGTGTCAGGTGAAATGGAAAGAAGGATGTGAGAGAAAGGAATGCAGAAAAGCACCATAGAATTTCTTTACGAGTCTCTTTAAAGCAGTGGGAAAGGTAGCTTTCATTTACTTCTTGTTGCCTTCCTTCTTTTATCTTCTTTCCCTTCTCTATCCCTTCTCATCCTTATACCTAAAGTGGCATTTAGCTAACACAAGGAAAATCATATTGTGGCCATTAAGGGAAAAGAGGCAGACATTTTACTACTCAACTTCTGATTCACAAATACTCATAAACTTGGAAATAAAAAAGGCACAGATATTCATTCTTATTCATTTAAAATTCTAGCTTATGTTCCTTTGTTGTTGCTCCTCATAAATTCATTTAAAAATAGTTAGATATAATATTTCAGCTTATACAGCGATTCTCAGAATAATTTAATCCTTCAATAAACATTTAAAACGAAAAGTATTATTTTCATCGTGTGGAATGTATCAGAAATGAAACACTTTGCTCCAACTCTTTTTTTTTTTTTGAATGAATTAATCAATAAACTCAGACAAAACCAGTTTGAGTTCCTACAGATCTTGAAACAATCGCTATGACGCTGGCTGGATGAACCTATTTAAAGTAGTTAAGCCTTCAGCACATGAGATATCGTCACTCGAGAAGCCAAGTTAGCATTCGATTGCTTATTTGTTTTGCTACAGTAAAGAATTTTTTGTTACTGCACCATATCGAGCCGAAGAAACACCTGAAAGCCGAATTAACCATGACATTTTTATTGACTGTGGCCAAAGGAATGTTTCTACTTGATAACAGAGCTGTTGCTGTGTCTCCACCTTGACCCAGGTTGTTGTCAGTCATGGACACCTGCAGGCTCCCAGGTTGGCCTCCTCAGGTCTGTCTCCAGGGTTTGAGCTCGGCCTGGGACAACACAGCCCCCTGCCAGAATCCAGGACTCTGTTTTGTGGCTGGTAAGGTGCACTGGTTTTCAGGCTGCCTTTGACCTTGCCTTGTCTCTTTCTGCAGCTCCTGTTAGCTCTTTGTCTCAGCCTTGGACAAACTCTCATGCTAATTCTGTGTTTCCTGAGGATTTCCTGTTTGTGTGTTCTTGTGTCTGTTTTAAATGGACTTTTGACTTTCAGCACCTTTTTTTAAATCACTTTTGTCTCAATCCAAAGCCAAAGCCACACACACCCCATATATTATCCTTGCGGTTACAATCCCCTGTCTCAGGTGGTACTTTGTCTTTGTCATCCCCTTTCTGAACTCCTTCTCCTGTATCCACATCTGGTGACTGTTACCTGATTACACATTTAAGAGTGTCTTTATTTAGGCTGTTTTAATTGCGATTTTTTTTTAACCTTGGAAAATGATGAGTCACCTCATACTGATCCCAAACCAGACTTGACAGATCTCCTGCCTCGCCAGAGGCCGGCTCCAGCCGGGCCCAGGGGTCCCTGAAGGATGGACAGTGTTGGCGAGGAAGGGCTGAGAGAGGCCCCGAGAAAATTTCTGGTCCCCAGGCAGGCATTTCTGCTCTGACTGGAGCTCAATGTTATTTTATAATTAAGTGTTTGGGGGACGGCACAGAAGTGGCATTTGCCTTAGACAATCATTTCTGATGACAAACTTCTTTGATATGTAAGAATTTCCCGGAACATAGATTTGTAGAAGACTCGAGCATAACCTATATCAATAGTGATTGAGGTAGGGGATTTAGATGCTTATCCTATGGGGAAGGAAGACATCTTTAGCACACAAGACAATGTTTTTAGCATAAAAAGGGTAAAGTTACTTCTTTGTGAGCAGGGGTCAGTAGCTTGTTTGTTTAAGGAGAAGTATTAAGATAAACATGTCTTTCAGGAAACACAATGTTTGCTCCCATAATCACAAAAGAAGTTCTTCAATAGGTTCCTTCACAGGGTGCAATCAGCATATTCAAGGCCAGAATAAGTCACTCCAAATACTGATCACAAACGCCTTGGGGGGCTGGTGCTCCAAGCAGAAACAATTGGGTGGGGGTGGATATCTGTCCTTAACTCTAAATTAGGCTCTTTGTCTCAGGGCCAGATTCCATTGTAACTCTTGTGTTCTTACCCCCCTTTATTATGTAAGTTTTGGATCTGCAAGGCCCATAGGAAGAGCCTTTTGACAATCCTCCACAGAGCTTTCATCTAAAATCTCTTTTGAAAAAGCAGGAATACACTTTTCCTTATGAGCAATCTGTGTGGGGAATATCGGTCTGATCTGGAATATTGTGAGGCCTGGTCAATACCAGCAGCCTCATTTCCAACATGAGCCAGTAGTAGCAGAAGGAGATACCAGTTTTCGTTTCTCATGGCAGGAGCTGTGCAAACGTGGCCGTTTCCTCACTCTGACTGTCATCAGCGAGGCCCGTGCGGCTCCCAGCACTGCCCTCAATGAAGATAGGCTCCCACTTCTCTAACTTGTCCTTCAAGAGAATTTGAATGTGCTATTCTTGTGTCACAGGGTATTCCCTGAAATGAATGGGGCAAGTTCTCATCATGAATCCAGCCTACACTCTTACCTATTGCAAGCGAATGGAGTATTACTGAGAATGCTTATTTCCCAGCTCATGGAGACAAGTCCAGAGGCTCTGCTAGGGGGCACCACTGAACCTCTGGGCACTGTTGATGGACCTATGGTGACTTATTTATTTATTGTAACTCATTCACTGTAACTCATTTATTTACCAACAATTCACATACCATAAAATGTACCCATTTGGGGGGTAAACTCGATAGTTTTTCATATATTCATAGAGTTGTGTAAGCATTACCACAATCAATTATAAAACATTTCATCACCACCCCCTCCTAAAATTATCCTATGCCCATTATCACTTCTGTTTCTCTCAATCCCACCCTGCAGCCAACCACTCATCGACTTTGTGTCTCCATCGATTTGTCTATTCTGGATCTTTCATTTAAATGGAATTATACAATATGTGGCCTTCTGTGATTGTGTTAAAAAAACAAAATGCAACCAAGTAAATTTGAAGATATAATTGGCTTTATTAAACATTATGTAAATCAGACAGCAGCTCATCCATCAAGTAGAGTGGAGCTCTGAGGAGTTGAACAAAATGGAATGTTTTTATAGGAAGGGCACTGCAAGAGTTACTAGCAAAAATATATTAAAAAAAAAATGGATTCCAGCTAGGTTATCTTCCCATAGGAGGAAATGCACGGGGTCTTATCACTCAAATTAATTTCTCCTTTGTGATAATAAGGACCCATGTACCAGATAACCTCATAGGTGGTTACCAGAAAATTCCAGACCAATTGGTTTAAAATGCCACTCCTGGAGAGGTTGAAATTGCAATTAAGTCTTGGTTTGCTGTCCCAGGGGCAGGTGATCTCACACTGGATTTGTAGTTTCCTTTTTAATAATGGCTTCTTTAACTTGGTATAATGTTTTCCAAGTACATTCCAAGTACATCCATTGTAGCATGCTTCATACTCTCTTCTTTTTTATTGCTAAATACCATTCCAGTGTATAGATATGCACATTTTATTTATTCATTCACCAGCCTGTATGCATTTGGATTTTTTCAAAATTTTTAAAGTATTTCAAACAATACTGCTATGAATATGTGTGTACATGTTATTTGTGTAGACACAGGTTTTCATTTCTCTTATTTATGTGGTAACTCTCTGTTTAAACTTTGAGAAACTGCCAGGCTGTACCAAAGTGTCTTAACAACTTTACATTCCCATTAGCAATGTATGAAGTTTCTGATTTCTCAACATCATCAGCATTCCTTATATTTGTGTTTTGTTTTGTTTGAGAGAGAGGAAGAGAGAGGGAGAAAGAGAGAGAGAGAGACTCAAAGTATGCTCCCATGTGCACAAATTGGAGAGAAAGAGAGAAGGAGAAAGAGAGCTTAGGCAGGCTCCACACCCAGCATGGAGCCAGTCTCTAGCCTCCAACTCGTGAACCATGAGATCATTACCTGAGTCAAAATCAAGAGTTACACATTCAACTGACTGAGCCACCCAGGCATCCCTATATCTGTGCTTTTGATTACAGCTGTCCTGGTGAGTGTCAAGGGATAACACATTATGGTTTTTTTGTGTGTGTGTTTGTCTAATGACTAATGATGTTAAGTGTCTTTTCATGTGCTTACTGGGTATATGTATATCTTATATGGGGAAATGTCTAATCAAATTCTTTGTCTATTTTTAATTGGATTGTCTTTTTATTATTGAATTATGTTTTTGTAATATATTCTAGGTACAAGTCCCTTATCAGATATATTATTTACGTATGTTTTCTTCAGATCTGTGGGCTGTCTCTTCACTTTGTTTATGGCAATTTTTAGAGACACAAATGTTTAAATTTGGATCAACCCAATTATCTTTTTTCTTTTTTTACTTTATGTTGCTTGTGCATAGTGATTCCTGATGAAGATTGAGAAGCTTCATTCTGCCTTTTTTGCCTCAGTGTTAACTTCCAATTAAAAGCAATCTTGAAGCAGTTGAAAGAAATAAGAGGCTAAATTCAGTGTTCAGTAGCCGTTTACTGTGCTTTTCTAAATTTGTGGTATATAATCATAGGCATTTGTGAGTCTGAATATGCACATCTTCTTTGGGAGCATCAGTTTCACCTGAAGGCAAATTTAAAACTTGTTAGCACAGGGTAATAGTGCAAGATATCTGTGAATTATTCCTTGGCTTCTTATGCCAGAAGTAACCAGTTATTTTCTTCCTTAAACATAATACCCATTGAGAGAGCTTAATGTGTCACACGCCACTGCTACATTATTTTAGATTTCTGATTTCTCCCCACATTTATAAATTTTACATTTTAGCATATTTTAGTTCTTATTTTTTAAGGCATGCAAAAAATACTGCTTTCTTTTTTTAAAATGTTTATTTTTTAAGGGAGACAGAGCATGAGCGGTTGAGGGGCAGAGAGAGAGAGGGAGTCAGAGGATCAGAAGCAGGCTCATCACTGATAGCACAGAGCCTAATGCTAGACTCAAACTCATGAGCCAGGAGACATGACCTGAGCTGAAGTCGGACACTCACCCGACTGTGCTACCTAGGAGCCCCGATGAGTACTGCCTTCTGAACCTTGCTTCACAAGAAAAATCAAGGCTTGGATTTTGTTTTCTAACATGACTGATTTTGCTGAGTTCTCAGCTTAATCTACATCACTGGACATGGGTTATTGCAAGATACAAAGATGAGGAAATACTGTTCCAAACACAATGCCCATCATCAACAGACATTTGGGAGTATGTTCACTATATCATGGGAAGCTCAACTTTTCCTGCACTTTTTTCAATGGCTATTTTTCCTGCAGACATATACATTTCACTGTTCAACCTTCAGACAACTACTCTCATATTGAACCTTAGAATTTGGCCGTTTGTATACTTATTGTTTGGCCTATTATGATCAACTTCTCCCTCAAAATTCAATCAATGACACATTTGGGGTGAGCTGCTTTCTCACCCCAAATCAAATGTTTACGGTGCTGATGGACACCCCAGTAGCTACAGACATTAAACTGCATGCAAGGTATGATTTTGTCCTCTCCCTGCTATTTACACTTATATGACGAAATAATTATATTTCAACAAAGCAATTTTACCTTATACATTTCCTATACTTTTTATGTCTTCAGTCAGGTCTGACTGCATTTGATTCCTTAGAGAAGGAAACATTTCCTACCTACTGCTCTAAATTTGTCTTTGATAAAAGTTTATTTATGTGAAGTTTTTTTGATGGAAGTATTTATTTCCATAGTGTTTGAATCTCAGATGTGGCTTAAGTCTGGGAGCAAGAAGTACTCTACAGGAGAACTAAACTCTCATGAAACACAGAGGTTACAATCACCCTCGTGCTTATGTGAACCGGGATCAACAGCAGAAGTGGTATGTCACTTCAATGAAGAGGCAACCGAGGAAAAATTATTTTATGTACAATAAAAAATATGTTTCTATCTTACCCTGTCTACAAAAATCAGTGCCATGTGGATTATAACTTTAATTTTAAAAACTAAACCTTCAAAGTTTTGGTAGAAAATACAGTAAAACCTTGGTTTGCAAGCATAATTGTTTCTGGAAACATGCTTTAATCCAAAACACCTGTATATAAAACCGAATTTCAAGAACCGTTGGCTCAGTTGTGATCATGTGACATTTGGTGTCATGCACTACTTGTATTGCAAGATATTGCTTGTTTATCAAGTTAAAATGTATTAGAAATATTTGCTTGTCTTTGGAACACTCACAGAACAAGTTACTCATCGACCAAGGTTTTACTGTATATGTATGTAAGTATACATACTGCATATGTATTAGATTTTGGAGAAGAGAAGAATGAGACACAAACATTATAAACTCTAAAATAAATGAGTAACGAAATTTGACTGCATTCAAATATAAAACTCTGTTCCTCAAGTATAACTTAAAGTAAATGGAAGAAAAGTTATTATATAGATGGTTATACTCATGATACAAAAGCCAAAAGAGGATTAGTGCATGCAATGCATAAGAAACTACAAATTAATGAAAACCTACAGGGACTTCTGAGTGGCTCAGTCTGTTGGGCGTCTGACTTCGAGTCATGTCATGATCTCATGGTTAGTGGGTTCAAGCCCCGCATCGGACTCTGAGCTGACAGTTTAGAGTCTAGAGCCTGCTTCAGATTTTGTGTCTCCTCTCTCTCTCTGCCTCTCCCCCACTCGCGTTCTGTCTCTCTGTTTCTCAAAAAATAAATAAACATTAAAAAATTAAAAAAAGAAACTACAACCTATCTTGTGAATTAAGAGATTTTCATTCTGGTTGTTTTGGTTCTAAAGGTAGCTGGAGATTGGAGGAAGGGTTCCCAAATAAAGAAAATAAAATGATTCAGGTCCATTTGAATTTTAGATATATAGTTAATATTTTTTTGCATACGCATCTCACAAATATTATATAGGGTATACTTACTCTAAAATAAGTCATTGCTTAGCTGAAATTTGAATTAAACTGAGTGTCTTATGCTTTCACTGGAAATTTTAGTATCCAAATTGGTTTTGAGAATGACAGAAAGCCTCCCCAAAAGGAAGGGTCTCTTCAAGGCCTAAGAAAAGTGATGCATTATACAATTAAATTTACTTTATTGTTAAGTATATAAATGCTATGTAAATATAGATATTATAACATAAATATATTATGCATTATAATGTATTACCATAGATGGCTATGTGAATGGTCTTGAGAAGGTTAATGACCTTTTATAGAATCTTATTTGTTAGATGAAAGGATTATATTATGTTAGTATCCGAGCTCACCTATCTCTAAAGTGTGATTTTATGCAGCTCCACTCTTGCTGATTTAAATTAAATTTGAAAATGAACAGCATATACCATCTATGATTACCGGTCTGTATGATATTACGGTTTCAGTTCACATTTCTTGGCTCCCCATTTAAACCCAGCACCCCACAATTACTAGCTGCAGCTATATTAATGTTCTTGAGGTAGCCCTTTTTCATTAAAAGAGTGACATATTAAAATTTATTGTAGATTAGATCTTTGACATATAAACTACCAAGAAGTAACATAAAATAAGATAGCTGCATTATTCCTGGTGCTGAGGTGAAGTGTTCTGTATTCTAATAAAATGGGAAAGAATGACAAGTGACCTGTCAGAGAATAGAATTCATTTTACAGAGTTTGCAAATGAAGCAGAAGAATATGAGAATGTAGCTCATCAGCAAGTTAGTGACCACTTTGCTATTATCACTCCTCTTCATGTTTCAGTTGGAATTTTTAAACCGTAAATAGAATTAAATTCAACTGACGAGAAATAAAATATCCAAATATACATTCTCTAGAACATGTTCTATTTCAATGTTTTATTTGTATTCAGGCAGATTAAAATGGAAATGATGTGAGGCAAAGAATTCATCACGGACTTCAGTTTCAGTGACTCAGCCATTTATCCTGAGACTCCCCTTCAGTGCCCCCTTCTTTCTTCTTTTTCCTTTAAATTCCTCGCAGCTCTCCTTTGCCAGAACACAGAGAAATAGAAAGACCCCTTCCAGCTGGCGGCTTTTGGAGGCTGTGATACTTCTTGCCAAAGGAGTCAGCTACTAATGTACAGAATACAAATGGCTGCATGTGTAGAGAAAAAAAAGACTTCTACTTTTTTCTTTCAGTCCTCAAACTGGTAAAGCTAAATTAAGAGTCTAAATTAATCTAAATTTAAATTTTGTCTACATTAAATTAAAGCCAGGAAAAACTTCTATTGTATCCATGAGGAAGGAGAATAGATAGAGTCAGGGAAGAAACTATGATTTCATTAATTTTAGAGCATTTCTTTTCAGCATTTCAAGTTTTGTACAAAAAGCCAGGAAATATAAAATGCACTAAACTGAAACATGGTAAATTTACACACAGTTATCTTGAGACAATTCAATATTTGTGTTGCTAATTTATACGATGTCTAAATTATTAACCTTTTTATTCCCGATATTAAGATAAAATCACAGTTCAGAGGTTATTGAAGAATGGCAGACAGATAAAACTACATCAGTTATCGCAGAAGTTCATGTTTAATATTCTGCTTGTTTAATAGCTGTATTTAAAATATATATTTTTGATAGTTAAATGCATATATCCATACATTCATTGTTTACCCATTATTGTCTAATCATCTTTTTGCTTTGCATATTTGTAAAAACATACACATATAAAATTAAAATATATATATTATTACATTATTACAGCTCTTGGGGAGCCTGGGTGGCTCAGTTGGTTAAGCATCCAACTCTTGGTTTTGGCTCAGTTGATGATTTCACAGTTTCGTGAGTTCGAGCCCCACATCAGGCTCTGTGGTGGCAGCATGGAACCTGCTAGGGTTTCTGTCTCTCTCTCTGTGCTTCCCCCCAACTCATGCTGTCTCCCTTTTGAAGTAAATAAATAAACTTTAAAAAATTAAAATTACTGTTCTTTTATCAGCTTTACCTGTTTTACTCCGTTATTCTGTTCTCCAGGAACAGACTGCAGGATTCTCTTTTTTATATTATTTATTTAATATTTATTTATTTATTTTGAGAGAGAGATATCAGGAGTACAAAGGGAAAGGGACAGAGAGCGAGGGGGAGAGAGACAGAGAGAGAGAGAGAGAGAGAGAGAGAATCACAAGTAAGTTCTGGGCTATTAGTCAGAGCCTGCCCAGGGCTTCATTGCATGAACTGTGAGATCATGACCTCAGCCCAAATCCAGAGCTGGTTGCTTAACCAACTTAGTTTCTCAGGCGCCCAGGATTCTGTTTTTAATATGCATTTATATATACAATATAATAATACATATTTATATTTATACTATAGTATCTATACATGAATGCTTAAGTTTACATTGCTATGATTATCTACATATTTATTTTTTCTGTATAATTTCATATTATGTGCTTAAGTTATACCCATGCTAATATACACATAGATAGATAAATAGACAGATATATATGTACATACATACATGAAGGTGCAGGTGTAAAGGTAAATAGATCCATAGATGTAAACACATAGGCATGTGTTTTTTATGTTTGGCAATATGATGACATATATTTATAATGGGCATTTGATTTATTTATTTCCTCTACACTTATAGTTGTACTAATTTTAAATATGTAATTTAAACATTAATAATGTGTTTATTATAATATATATTATTATATCATTATTATAATATATTCTACACTATGTAATGTTTACAATGTAATATCTAATGATATAAAATATAATATTATATTATATATACATATGCACCTATACACCAGACAAATACCTTCTGGTACACACACACTAGTGTGACCATTGGCTAATGGAGAGGCACCATGAGGCAGTGATTAATAACTTGGGTTTCTAATCTCAGTCAGAAATTATTTAATTCCCAGATCATAAACATAGATGCAATAATCTGAAACAGATAAAGAAGTTAACTAATTCTAATTGTTAGATATTTCAGGAATGAAAATTTTCATCACAAGAGAAAATTTTTCAAAGTATTTTAATATGAGATGATATCATATAATTTCCATAAATTCAAAAAAAAGTAAAATCCAATAATCATTTATGATAATAACCCTTATCAAACTTGGAAGAGGATAAAATAAATCCTTTACTAGTTAAATTATATTTACTGGTACTAGGTCCAAAATAAATTATGAATTTAAAATGTTTAAAGCATATTTTTTAAATGGAAGAACATGTGAAGGCAATCTGTTATCCTTACTTCTGTACAACATTCTGAAGGAAATATATGCCAGTGCAAAAATTAAAAAATAAGAAAAAGAACGATTAAAAGAGATGATAATAAACTTCCATTTTTTGAAAATTATTAAATTGGTGATTGTCCAAATGGTAATACTAATGAAAGAGTTATTAAAGTCAAAGTAAATAGTTGAAAATTAACAATTACATTTATCAAATGTAAAAAAGATGAATATACAAAAGCTCATTGTATAAACCAAGAGATAGAAAATGCCCAGTATGTAGGAATGCATAGCACAAATTGTTCAATCCTTTCACCATAAAATTATAAAACTTCAGTGAAAGACATAAAAGAAGGCAGTGATTAGAAAAGCATTCCATGTTCTTGGACGGAAAACTCAGATCATTTTTAGTAATGCTCTAATGACATACAATTTCATACTGTGAGTGATAGAGGATAGAATATTTTACTTTTGCTCAAAATCTGGTGTCACATAGTCTACTCTCAGCTGTCAGGAAAACATAATAATAAGGCTCTTTCAAGTGCACAAGGTTTCAAAAATAAAAAAAGGAAGTGAAGATAGCTAGAATCCACATTAATCAAAGAATGTGTGGATAGACTTTTATCCAAGAGCTTTTTCAGCTCCCATCAAATATAAAAATCATTAGTTTTATTTTGTTGTTAATAGACTTAAATTATAGATATAGACATAAATATTATCAGTCAGTATCAAGAAAGTTGTTATAACAAGCAGCTTCAAGGCTCATAGTTTGAAAAATAGTAAAATATTTAAAATTTAACATAGTGCAATATGAAAACTTTCAACACATTCAATTACCTTTATATTTATCTTTTTGTCCAAATTGTACCACTGGTCAAAACAGATTTGTGAACATTGATTTTTTTTTTTTTTTAATTTCTAGGATAGAAAGAGAGAGAGAGACAGCGTGAGCAGGGGAGGGTCAGAGAGAGAGGGAGTCACAGACTTTGAAACAGGCTCCAGGCTCTGAGCTGGCAGTCAGCACATAACCCGACGCAGGACTTGAACCCACGAACCGCGAGATCATGACCTAAGCGAAAGTCGTACGCTTAACCGACTAAGCCACCCAGGCTCCCCTGAACATTGATTTTTTAAAAATTATGAATGCAAGCTTCAACAATGTAAATTTAACATGGCTGAGTCATGTTAATAACCTGGTCTGGCTATTATTTTAAGTTACTTGATTCTTTTTATTCAGTTTTTCCTTCTCTGCTGTCAGATTGAGTGTTAATATCATAGTGCATACTAAATGCATCCTTATTCTGTGACTAGCAGAATGAGATTAGATGCAGCTGGAAACATTAAGGTAGTTTTGGAATTCACTATCTGATTTTACTTTCTGATTTGATCAAATACACTGGTTTTGTGTGGTTTTTAGCTTCACCTCTAAGCCAAATCACTCAACAAGTTCACTTATTTTTCTCTATACAAGACTATGTCTTATGACATTACATCACAGTGTATGTTAGCACCCTAGATTCATGTATAAATTGACATTTAATTTAATAGAAACAGGCAAACAAAAATAATTAGATGTGTGGGGGGAAAAGTTAGCATATATTGTAAATTTCAGACTTAGAAGTGATTGCCTGACGTGTGAGTAGACTAGCTAAAAATCAATTTCATATTCACATGCTGGGTGGCTCTGCTTAAAGAGGTAGCATCATGATGATTGATTATCAGATCTCTCATGAATTTCATGGTTGTCAAAAGGAGACCCAATGAATTAGTCTGACACCAATCAGACCAATGTGTCAAAAATAAGTATGTTGGCAGAAATGTAGAAGCACTGATAATGGATACAGAAGCAGTTCAAGGGGCCAATATTTATGACCATCATTATTTATAAGAACAACAAAAAAACAAAGTACATGTTACACATTGGCTTCTGGAATTTTATGATGCATGGCATGAAAAAGATCAAAGTACTGGCCATGTGCAAAAAATGTACTGCCATTGCTCATATTTTCTGTAGTAACTACGGAGTCATAATGGAATTGTTGAACAGCTGCTTATCGGCTTTAACCCAAAAACCAGACTGTAAGTAGAGAAATCAGTAGTTGGCTATATTCGTCTATCTAAGGTCTGTTAAATAAAATGTTTCTGCCATCTACAATATTTCTTTCTTTTGGTTGCCAGTTTTTTGGCTTTCTTTAACAACTCTTATAACCTGTAACTCTTCTATACAATAATAAGTTTGGAAGGGATCTGGAAAGGTTATTTGATCTAGTTTCTTTGGAATGGCATCTGTCTATCCTCCTTAAATGCCTAGACTTTATGGATTACCTCTGAGGGAAGAAGGAAGGGGAAAGAATTAGGCCTTGCTATTAGTCCAATCTTGACTCTGTTGTGAGCTTTATCAATTTAAACTTTGGAACTCTAGGCGAATAGTAATTTCTAGCTCTAATTTCTTCACCTGTGAAGTGGGATATTAGTTATCCTTTGTAGTTCTTATAAGGGTTTACATGAAAAAAAAATGATGATTCCCTCTTTGATACCTTATGGGGTTTTTATGGTAAGGTGATATCTCCTCTTATTAGTTTTTAATATTCATTTTATGTATCTCTTTCAAGAAAATAGAGAATGGAAAGATACACAGAGTAACTCTTCTTCTGTTTACTGAAAAGAGCTGCTAGGTGTCCCTTAGGTCAAACTCCACCCCAATTCCTAAATTTTCCATACTATAGGAAGAGTAACTGTTTATATGATTATTTTGGCTTCTTGATGGACATGGAATTAAATTTAACTTTGATTAATTATAGGGATTAATTTGTGTTTATTACCTCATACTGGTTTTACCAGTGATTTAGAATATTTTCTTTGCAAATGCACTCAATATACTTTATATGTATAGGTGTAGGAGCATTCATCCATATGGTATCCTTGCGATACATTTTGGAAGCATTGCTTATACAATGTTTTCTGCCCACTGTCTTAATTTGTTTCTTACTCAGAATATTTTTTTATTGTAATCAATAGAGGTCTTGTTGTGAATGTTAAAACATCTGTATGATTATCTATCATTATGTAAAAAATATTTTTAAATTATAGAGAATCACACTTAAGAACTGTTTCCTTCAGAAAGAGGCTGAAACAGAAAAAAAAATTGACCCAAAATGTTACCTGGAGTCTGTGTTTTAGCAGCTAGAGTGAAAAAAAAATAGCTTCTAGAAATATGAAAAAAAAAATTATAGCATAGTGCCAGCCAACGGAAGAAAGAGTTCAAGTTAGAGGGCATGGCCCTTTTTAACACATCTTTTTTCTTGACTTAAGCACTGCAGGAAAATATGCTTTTTGTGTGTATTTCACACATCTATCAAATGTAACTCCCTTTCTGAATTGAAAGTCTGACAGCAGTCTTCCCAACAACAGAGCAATGTCCTAAGAACTGTTATTTTATATATAATTTTATAATCAATAGAAGATAATACATAGTTGCAGTAACTGATTCAATATATTATTTTTTGATACAGTCTTTCATTTCACCACCAGGCCTTAAAAGAAGAACTTCATGTTTCAGTGGAATATTCTGTATACATCATTACCCGTAGGTGTTGCATCTTGTTTCTTCATTGCAACCCAAATGTTTAACAATTTTTTTTCTTTAAAGGTTGTTAGTCGTTACCCTACTTTCTTCTGTGTTAATACCATAGAGAAAATTCTGATATGTGGCCGATTTTTCACCACTATGTGTGATATATTTTTGATTTTTTTGGCTAGTTGAATGTCTTATTAAAATTTATCTAATTTTGAGAGAACCTGGGTGGCTCAATCATTTGAACATCTGACTCTTGATTTTGGCTCAGGTCATGATTTCAGGGATTTGGGTTCAAGCCCTGAGTCTGACTTCATGCTGAGCATGGACCCAACTTGTCTCTCTCTCATTCAAAATACAATAAATCTTTAAAACTTAAATTTTATCTAATTTTTAATTTAATCCTATTCTTAATTTGATAAAGAGATAGAGATAGGGGAGAGAGAGAGAGAGAGAGAGAGAGAGAGAGCAAGCAAGCAGGGGAGAGGACCAGAAGGAGAGAATCTTAAGCAGGCTCCACCCTGAGCATGGAGACCAGTATAGGTCTCAATCCCACAACACTGGGATCATGACTTGGGCTGAAATCAAGAATCAGATGCTTAATGAACCGAGGGACCTAGGCGCCTACAAAATTATCTAATTTTTAAAAAATTATCTTTGAGCTTTCATATTTTACCAGTGTATAGTAGAGAAGAAAAACTTTCTTTCTTTCTTTCTTTCTTTCTTTCTTTCTTTCTTTCTTTCTTTCTTTCTTTCTTTCTTTCTTTCTTTCTCTTGAGAGACAGGGAGCATGCACATGAGCAGGGGAAGGAAAAAAATGAGAAGGAGATAGAGCATCTCAAGCAGGTTCTGTGCTGTCAGCACAGAGCCCGACTTGGGGCTTGATCCCATGAACCATGACATTATGACCCAAACCAAGATTAAGAGTTGGATGTTTAACCAACTGAATCACCCAGACATCCCACGAAGAGAAACATTTCTAACCAAAGATTCTTCAATGCAGCATATTCTAGGTTTTTTGTTTGGTTTGGTTTGGTTTTGTTTGGTTTGGTTTGGTTTTGTGTGGGTGGGTGTATTTCTGTGTGTGTGTGTGTGTGTGTGTGTGTGTGTATTATTCATTTAATGTTTTTCTCTTCTAATTTAGGGTCATTATTTTTATCAATAATCTTTTGTCATAATTGTATATATATATTTATATTTTCTTTGATATAACAACTAATTATCTTCACATCAAGCTTTATCTATGAGATTTGATTTTCCACTGTATTCTTTTTTTTTAAAGTTCTTAAGTTTTTGTGATTTCTGCAATTAATTCTTGGTTGCTGAATTTTCTTGTTTACTGAACTTATTTTCTGAGGTCTGTTATATACCATTTATGCCATTCTATTTATTATTAACTCTCACTCTCTTCTCATTTGACACTTTATTAACTTGATTCATATGTGGGTGGTGCTCTGGGAAACTTTCCCCTGTTCTTCAGGTACATTTTTTTCTAGGATAGGGTTTGGGCTGTCTTTGACCTGCTTTCTAGATGTATTTTGTTTTTTGCTTTGTGTTTTGCTGGTTCTTTTCAGGGTTTTTTTTATGCTTATTTACCTATTTTGAGAGAGGGAGGGAGAGGGGCAGAGAGAGAGAAAGAGAGAGAGATAATCTCAAGCATTCTCCACCTTATCAGCCTGGAGCCTGACACAGGTTCAAACCCCCAAACCTTGAGATCATGACCTGAGCCGAAATTGAGAGTGGCACACTTAACTGACTGAGCCACCCAGGTGCCCTTGTGTTTTGCTAGTTCTATTTGTGTAGTCATTATCCCCTTTTGTATTTAATCTCACTCATCATCTGACACTGTTGGTGGAGATTGCCTCTTGTTTGGATGCTGTGCTGGTGATTCTTTGATGTACAGATACCTGGGTGTTTCACTGAGAAAGTAATATTTCTTTGACATGATGACTTTTTTTGTTTGTTTCATGTGACTTGAAGGTGGAAGGATGAGCTATATCTCTAGTTCACTGAAATTAACCCATCTTCGCTACAGACTCAATCATTTACTCACTTAGAGGGATATTCATGATCTATAATCTATAGGTATAGCATTGGACATTAAATTTCTGCATTCATTTTCCTAATGTAGCTATCCACTCTACGTACGCATTATTCTCTTGAGTGTGCTTCATGTGTTTTCATGCTTGTGAAAGCTTGTCAGAAATGTAATTTATTCACATGTTCTCCCCAATTGATAGACTCTCTCTTGCTTTTATATTTGGCCATCAGGTTAAATTCAACATGTAACTTATTCTGTTAGCCATCAGCTCATCAGTCTAGATTTTGTGAAATAACTGATGTTAAGAACAATAGTAACAAACTTAATTTAAATGAGTTTATTAAACTTTCATTTAAAATTATCTCCAAAGCTTTATTCTTATTAAATATAATATATTTTTTATGTTTTTTGCAATAATCTGAATAAAAATGGGTAAAACAAGTTTTTTTCCAATATGTCCACAATTGTATATGGCTATTGATATTGTTTCTATTTCTACATGATGCATGCTCATCTATCAGACAGATTCTTATAATCTTATATTCCTTAAGTAAAAGCATAATATTCTGCTTTGAATCACTAGTGTCTATTATTTGACCACAATTTGACTTTATTAGGGAGTAGATATAAATTATAAGAGGGTAGTTATGTTTATTCATTTGTGCCAAGATACAGAGGTAAATCAGAAATATCTCAAGTAAAGGTAGATTTTGTGTGATTTCTTGTCCTTGAAATTCTCCCAACCATATTGTTCGTATCAGCCAATGCATAGACATTTCTCAACATGGTATCTTGGGAATGAGCAACAATCAGAGTCATTTTGGAAATGTATACTTTTATTAGTTAGCTTATTTAATCCATGAATAAAATATGGGAAATTAAATCAAAATCTCAAATGTCATACAAGCAAAAGGTCATTCTACTTAAGGTCATTTTCATTGCATAAATTCACTAGCAAAAGACTTTTTGCTGAATACATATATGTATGTATGTATATGTATATGTATGTATGTATATATATATATAAATCATCATAGAATTCTGATGAGTAATGTTTCTATCTGAATATACACATTGGATAACAGATAACAGGTATAAAACTTTCTCCATTTCTGATGGGTGAGATCATATTTTGTCATCCCCCCCTTTAATATATTGTTTTGTTTTGTTTTGTTTTGTATAAAAGGCATTGATGAAATAGGGAGTACAAAATAGAATAGAAATAGGTAGAATCCATGTTTTTTTCAGTGGAGGGGGGATTTTGTAGCTCTGGCTTAAGGCTGTATAGGTGCTGGAAAATAAAGACCTCTAGGAAGGTGGGTCAGACAATCATTTGCACATATATTGGACCAAAGCATAAGATTATTCCAGACACTAATCCACTAGCAATTGCCATTTCCAGTTAATTCCCCAAGAAAGATGAACAGAAATCAAAACCAAGGAAAGCCACACATTACTGACTGTTGTGAGGATCAGAAATAACACATATAAATTGATTACCACAAAGTATAGACACAGTTAATTTACTACTCTTGTAGTTTATGTTTATGAATGCTTCCACAACTCAGACCAGAAAGTTGAACTACCAAATAATTAATGCATATGATAAAAACAAAAATATATGGACAATATGATTGAAGATAAATTTCAAAATGTTGAAGGATAAATTAAGCAATAAGTCAACAATAGTACAAAGAAAACAAAATTAAGCTGTGAGCAGGAAATGAATTTTTACACTTCAAAAAGTGTCTTGTACGAATATGTGAATTTAATTTCTTCCTAATAAATACACATCTGGGGATGAAAAAAACAACAAACTGTTTTTGAAGATCTGTGAAAATATAAATAAACTAAGAATAATGAGGAAAAGTAATAATCACTATGTGGAGGAGAAGAAATGGAGGAAGTAGAGGAAGAAGAATGTCATGGGGGACACTAGCTTCAAAAGATATCATACAAGTTATATATTTAAATGTGCATTCTTGACATAAAACTCATAGAACATAAAAACTCTAAAAATAGAAATAGCTACATGGAAATAAATGATTTGAAATCAGTAGAGAGAAGACAGTGTTATAACAAACCTCACTAATTAAAAAAATAAAATGGAAACCTTGCTTATCTCTTAAACCAAATAAGCTTCATCAGATTAACAAACAACTAAATGAAATTATTGAATGCTAAAATTAGAAAGAAATGGGGAAAAAATGGGGGTGCCCTGGTGGCTCAGTCATTTAAGTGTCTGCCTCCTGACTTCAGCGCAAGTCATGATATCATGGTTCGTGGGTTTGAGACTCGCATCAAGCTCTTCACTGATGGTGCAAAGCCTGCTTGGGATTCTCTCTCCGTCTCTCTCTTTCTGCCCTTCCTCAACTCATGTGAGCATGCTCTCTCTCAAAATAAATAATCTTAAAAAATTAGATATAATGGAAGAAATGTGATTGCATTTTAAAATGCATATATTGTTAGAGTTGTAAAGGACTTAATAAAAAGAATTCCAGAAGTCTTAAAAATAAGTATAGCTACATTTGCTTGGCAAAATTCAAAGTAATTATTAACAAATCCAAAAGAAAAATGTCAAACTTTGGAGAAGATATATGTGTATGTGTCACAGGAAAAAAAAAAAACTAATTTCTTTAAACTAGAAATAGTACAAAACAATAAAGTAATGCATGATGGAAAAAAAGACTATATGAGAAAATAAAAAAGATTCTCAAACTTGGTTGTAATAAAATATATGTGATGAATAGTTTTTCATTTATTGCTAAAGATCAAAAGTACAAAGTCCTGATGGATGTTTGGGGAAATATAATCTCTCATGAGAGTAAAGCCTCTGTCAAGGGCAATTTTACAGTATATACCTATTTAATTACTTACCCTTAATTCCTGGAGGCATATTCAGATATGAAGAATCACCTAAGTGTGTAGTATTAATTTTGATGTTGTTGGTGATAATGATATTAGTTAAAATGGAAAAGTAAGTTGACAGGTGATTTTTCTTAATTGTCATTTACCTGTAAAATATAACACAAAAGGCATTAAAACAGAGTAAGTCCACATCTTAAACAAAGATAAGTCATGAGTTTATTTTTGTTTCCTTTTTCAAAGTTTTTTTTTAAGTTTATTGATTTATTTATTTCTGAGAGACAGAGAAAGAGCACAGAGGTGGAGAGGCAGAGAGAGAGGAAGAGAGAGAATACCAAGCAGGCTTCATCTGTCAACACGAAGCCCAATACAGGGCTTGAGCTTATGAGTGAGATCATGACCTGAGCTGAAATCGAGTCAGATGTTTAACTGACTGAGCTAGTCAGACACCCCAACAAGGTATACTTTTCAACCCTTACTGTAATTGGCTAACAACTGTCAAGAATCAGGATAATGTAAGTGGTTCACGGCTCTTTATGCAAAAATCACGAAGAGAGAGCTTACCCCATCATCCCCCCACCCCCATGAGCTCATCGAAACCTAAGTATCTCCCAAAGACCCCATCTCCAAATATCATCGCATTGAGGGTAAGAGTTTCAACATATGAATTTTAAGAGGACACATTCAGCCCATAATAATCTATAGCATAGTTGAAAAATATTTAAAAATGTTAATAGTATTGCTTCCAGCCAAGTGAACTTAATGGTTAGCAGTGGTCATGAGAGGAGATTGTGTGGCTCATTATATGTTCTTCTGTATAACTGGATTAGGCACAATATGTATATCATTATTATATAAAATATTAATTGTCATTCTAAGAAGAATAATAGCAATAATAATAAATGAAGTTCAAAATGACCTAAATTAAAAGCAAAGTCAAAAAGTGACAAGCTTTCAGAAGTTTATAAATGGAGCCATTTAAACTAAAATATCATACTAATATGTAAATATCTAAATTCCTTGCCATCCCAGGTACAAGTGTTCAGACTTGATATGAGCACCCAATCCCAGATAAACCATGTAGACACAGATTTTTGTTTTCTCAAAATGTTTCAATAGGTATATTTTCCAATACAGAAGTACCCCTTATCCATCACATGTCTTCAATGATTTCAGTTACCAGTCTTCAGCCTAGGTCCTGAAGCAGATGATCCTCCTTCGGACAAATAGTCAGAAGGTCAGCAATAGCTTAACTCTATGTCACAATGCCTATGTCAGTCACCTCACTTCATCTCACCCTGAAGGCATTTTATTGTCTCACATCATCACAAGAAGGAGGAGTGCAGTATAATAAGATGGCACATTCACAAAACTTTTATTAGAGCTTATTGTTATGAATATTCCATTTTATTATTAGTATTTGCTGTTCATCTTTTACTGTGCCTACTTTAAATTAAAGTTTATCATAGGTATGTATGTTTAGGAAAGAAATGATATATATACTTACATATAAGTATATGTATACTTATATAAAAATATATCAAAGCTATATTGTCTACGTATTATCTATCATCTATCTATCTATCTATCTATCTATCTATCACCTATCATACTATCTTTGGTTTCAGGCATTCCTTGGGGGTCTTAGAATGTATTCTCCATGTATAAGGGGGAACTACTGTATTTATGCCAGAAAACTATGGAGGCAAGGAGAGAGTAAAAGAGGGAAAAGAAAGATATAAGCAGATTCGGGGGAGAAATAGAGAGGAGAATGGTGAGTGTGGGCTAAATCCGCGCTATCAGCATTTCAGTCCCAAACTCTAGTTTGTTTACAGAACAAGAAACCCCAGCTTCCTGGTGCTGACACCCTTTCTTGTCTGATAACCTCCTTTTCAAAGTTAACTGTATATGATTTTACTTTCTTGCAAACAACAAATGGATCCCAACTAGCATATATTGTACAAATAATTTGACTACCACTGGTATAAAGTATTTATCACAGATAGGATCCTGGAGAGAAATAAGGAAAATCAGCACTTTAGATAATAACAGAATAAGGTTTATACCTGCTCATGTTTGAAAATCTTAGGGCAATCATCACTTTTCCATTTAATTATGGCTTTTTATTTACATGCTGTATTATACATGCTAACTGATAAGCCCCTCAAGTACAAATCCATATTCAACCTGTTTTTATGTGACACATATACCTGTCAGTATCGCACTGCATGGGTAAGCATATACACATTTTTGCAAATATAAAATGAATAAATATTTTCCTAATAATGTATTCATTTCATACATTGGAATTTTTTTTGAGGGGGTGCAAAAAAAAGCAGCCTATAAATAAGCAGAAATGCTTTCCTTTGTGATTTTGTGTGAATAATTTATTGAATTTTGTACTTCATTCTAACAGATCAATATAGTTATATTTTATTTTCCAGAAAACATACCCACTCATACAAGGCACATTTAGAAAATACAAAATCATTATTTAACATTTATGGATCATTTCAAAATTATGCATATTACAAATAAAACAGAATTATTCATCAAGACTGGTATATAATTGCAAGATGGTTAATAATAAGTTGTTTCAGGGGAAAATGTGTTTCAACCATTCCATAGCATAGTACTTCCTAACCTGTGCTATTCTGGCTGCCTACATCTCCTTTGATATATTTGGCATAGTCTTTGCCTCCAAATGGGACATGGAAACAAATGGTTCATTTGTCCCTGGTGTTCAAGGCATTTTTTTTTCCAAAAAAGGTTTTGCAAAATTTCCACAAGCTGAAATGTTATATAAGAAATGAGACAAATGTAGCTGTGATGTGAGATGCCCTGGACAGGAATTAAGATCAAAGTCACCTCCAAAGATTTAAGGTTCAGGCTATATGAAGAGCTGACTAAGTATTTCTTGAGATTCTCCTTTATTTTTATCCATATAATGATCTTGGCACAGCCATAAATCTATCATTACTATCCCTTGACCTGTACTAAAAATGAAATATTGCTTCTTAGGATATAAAATGTCAATGTCACATTTGAATGTCTAAATGAAGCAGAAAAGGAGTCATATGGCACAACTTTTACAAAAATTGAAATACTAGGGTAAAGTTTTTTACTGTTTTTCCATATATATATATATAAATTTTTCTTCATTTCTTATAAATCATTTGTGTGTATATTCCTGCTATGGATTGTACCAATATATAATATGTAGAGATATTATACTATATGGATAAAAAGAATGTTGATAAATTAACTGACTCTACTTATCCTAAACAAATGATAGCATTTATATGAACCTTGACATTGACAGCTTCAAGTGTATTAATATATCTGAAGTTAAATTTAGAATCCTTAGGTCATAAATTTCTGTATTTTTTCAAATAAAGCTCATATCACTGACTACACTAGACTATCTTCTAGCTAATATGTTTCTTAATGGAAGTTTCATAGTCAACTGACTACCTTTTAAAAAGCTATTATGTGATCCTAACATTTTTTTGATAGCAGTGCTTTTATAAAGACAGAGAAGTTGAAAGTAAACTACAACGAAATACCTTGTGTTTTAAAAGTGGCTTGAAGAAATTACCGTGAGGATTTGACAGCTTTATATGCAAATACATTTATGGTAGGGTCTGGTATTAATTTATTAAAATGATTAATAATCATTTGTTTTAGGCATTTCAGTAAATACTTTTATTTCAAAAATTCAGTTGGACATTTTAACCTTGAATATATAAATTGAAGTCTGTTTTCTATTAGCACAAGTCACTGATTTTTGTTTTTGTTGTGTGGGTATATGTCTTTCTAAAAACATGCCTATCTGAAAGACTACTATTTCAGTAATAAAAAATGGTACCACAAATGAGTAACACACACAAAAATATGCATTATCAATTTTCATTGCAACATGGATGAATATAACAAGATAAACATTGCAACCAAGAATGCTATCATTCTGTGGATGGCTACACATTTTTGGTCAAATGCTGACATTCATCCAAGCCATAAATGGGTGGAATTCACAAGGTTCCTTCTGCCCTTACTCCTCTACTCACAACCCGCTTTCAGCCCAACACCCCTGGACAGCTCATGATAACATAGACTCATCCTAGTGAGAAGTAAGGTATTCTTCTTGGAATAATTGAGCAATAAAAATTGGAATAGAAAAATAATTACCTTGCAGAAGATGTAATGGGAAAATATTTTAAATTTTATAAAACCACTTTTCATTTTCTACTATTAGCCTGAAAAAGGAAATTCTTTTTGTCTCAATAATTGAAATTGAGTTTCTCTAAAATTGAGAGCATGATACCCTTTCTGGAAAATACAGTGTGTTTAGCGACACATATAAAACTGTGAAGGAGGGGCCCTCACACGGTGTTTTAACAAGACGTTTACAGGATGGGATTGGGATTCACAATGAAGGTAACAGACCACTTCTTTATGAAAGTATCTTGGGTTAGATTGTCTACAAAGGAGCTATCACAGTGTGAGAGATAGACCATTGAGATCACCATCACCTCAGATCTTGTTAGAAGTATAAATTCTCAGGTCTCTCTTCCAGACCTACTGGATCTGGGGCCAGAAACCTGTGACCCAGGGAGCTGGGTTGAACAGTCTCTCCAGGTGATTCTTATTCTCTGAAAATAGACCCTGGGATAAATGTCCAGGTGCAAGTGATTTTTAAAGGACGTTCCATCAGGAGAAATCAATCATGGTGGACAGAATCAAGTAGAAGAAGACACAGTCAAGATCCCAGCTTGTTATGAAGTCACAGCCTTAACCTGACCGTGGGCAGGATTTGAGTAGGAATTACACTCTGAGGAATTCCTCTAGGCTTTCTTACAAGGTGTGACCCTTCCTCCTGCCTGGACACTGTCTCCTATCTGTGAATTCGAGGTGAGGCAGCTCCAGCAGTAAAGGAGTAGCCCCTCTACAGAAGGATGCAGGATAAACCTGCCGGAAGTAAAGCATTTAAGACTGGAGGTATGAGTATGCAGAACTGGTAAAAGGAATCCGAGGATACCGTGGTGAAAGAAAAAATGGTGCTGGCCTTGGAAATCCCGAGCTTTGATGTGAATGCTCAGTATGCCTTGTGGTTTGTTTTTCAGTACTGAGGAAATCCTGTAGATATCTTAGCCTGAGCCCCAGTTTTGTATTTGTAAAATTGGAGGAAAGATGTACAGGAGTTTTAAAAACTTAAGTAAGATAATGTGTACACAACTACAAAGCAGATAGGGTCTTATTTTATGTAGGTATGTATGAAACGTGAGACCGAAATAGTTAAAATGATTTGGTTTCTTTTGGAGATCTCTCAGTGATCTGCATCTATTAACTCAGCATAATTTAACAGTAGCCCTGTGAAGTAAGCTGGAAATATTATTCATATATCAGATAGCCTTGTTGAGTACATTTTTTATTGAAAACTATCTCTAATGGTCCATGATGGGAACCTCCGCATATTTATTTATATCGATTATATATTTAATCTATTTTTCTATGGTCAATTAGTAATCTTTCAAATGTAATTAAAATGTAGTCATGAGAGATATACATATGTTTTCTACTCAAAAATTTGCATTTTTGAGGAAACTGCTGTGAATAACAGCTCAACGTTACATAACTGGTTTTCTTACTCTTCATAGAATAGTTTTTGTTGGTATATCCATGAGCAAACACCGTGAGATATGAACAGTGAATTCAATGTTTCATGAAAATAAATGCATTTTAGTTTCATCAAAGATAATTCTACTCCCTTGAGTATTTGAGAAAAATTGCATGTCTTGAAATTACTATTATGAAGTTATAACTCTGTAGCTTTTATAGAAATAATAGATGTAGCTTTTTCTTATAGATTACAAAATATACTGTGTTCTTAAATTTGCTGGAAATCATAACATTTCATGATACATAAAATAATATGTCAGTTTTGCAGTTGTTTGATAGCTTTAAATACATTACAGTATGAGAGAAGATTTTAAAAACAGAGCAAAGGACAAGAAAAAAAAAGTCTCCATGGAAAATTTTGTCACATCCTCACTCTCATAATCTGCGCAATGACAATCTACCATAGTCTATTTCATTAAAATTAATGTCTAACTTGCCTCAATGCAACATAGTAAAAAAATACTAATCTGTAAGCCATATGTAAGTTTACAACGTTAATAATACTCCATGTCATTTTACATCAAATAAGAATCAAAAAAAGATGTAAGATAATAAATTAAAAGATGTGAGAAATTTATTATAATTTATTTAGTCTAAAATAGTGTACACACTGAATCAATTCTAAGTGTAATTGGCCAATAACACTGTACAGCTAGATTTTAGAAATAATAGCCAACAATGGTTTTTAAATCAAACATCCACATATGTATATAGGCATCTGTGGTGCCATTATCCATTTTGTGATCCCAGGGACCTATTACAAACACAGTTTAGGATTTGTATACACATTTATGTGGGCACTTTTGAAAATTGTCTTCCCTTGATGCTCTAATAAGCAACATAACTCAGAGCAATACTTTGAAGACTAAGGATGAAGTGGTGTGTACTGATTCTATCCTATACATTATTTAGCATTTTTGTATCATAGTGCATAAAGTCAGCATGCCTAAAGGAAATGAATGGGACCTAAAACTATCCTTTCAGGAGCATAGAGCTATAGATGCATCTATATATTTTTTTAACAGGTTCCAGGCTCCAAACAAAAAAACTGTATGTCTTTCCTTGAATAGACTCCCTAGTTTTCAAGGTCACTTTTTGTCAAAAGTCCCCTTTCTTTCTTTTTTTTTAATTAGGGTGTTTTTATTCTTATTTTTATTTATTTATTTATTTGCTTTTTATTTTTTTATTTTATTATTTTTTTTTACAAATATTTATTGTCAAGTTGGTTTCCATATAACATCCAGTGCTCATCCCCACAAGTGCCCTCCTCCATTCCTCCATGCCCATCTACTCCTCCCTCCCCACATCCATCAGTCCTCAGTTTCATTTGAGGTGTATTGCAAGTGGAATATGTTGGCTTACATCTTACTTTATTTGTTACTTTAGCAATGTGTACATTTTTATGCCACATGACTATTTATCACCATTGAAAAGTCACTTCCTCCTCACTTCTGATATAACGGTCACCTTAAAGATAAATAGATACAGTTATGAATTTCTAATATCAAGGTAATGATAAGACACATACGGTTTCAACTTACTCTACCAAGTGGGGACTGGCTACATGCTCATCCTGCCATCTTTTCTTCCTGGTATCCAGGAGAACTACAGTTGGGTTGTTGCTAGAGAACTTGCTCTAGCGGATGTAATATGATCAAAATTGAAATATACTATTTTCCATCCTGGATTCTACCATAAGACCTGGTGCTCACTCTGTCTTTAAAATTGATCACTTTAAAATCATGTCACAGAAGAAAATAAGACCTTGCATTCGCCATTTATCTTGTACTAGAGTCGTGTGGTATAAAATCTATGTTGTCCTAACTTTGAAGACTTGAACTTAAAATACATTAGCATTAACAGTAAGGAATAACGAAATATATGTGTGTACGAAAGAAAAAATATATATAGGGGCATCTGGGTGGCTCAGACGGTTAAGCAACCGACTTAGGCTCAGGTCACGATCTCCTGGTTCATGGGTTCGAGCCCTGTATTGGAAATAAATAAAACATTAATTTTTTTAAATAGAAAATAAATAAAAAATAAAAATGATCACTGAGGGGCACCTGGGTGACTGAGTTGGTCAAGCTTCAGAGTTAGGCTTAGGTCATGATCTCATGGTAATGAGTTCAAGCCACATGTCAGGTTCTGGGCTGACAGCTCAGAGCCTGGTGCCTACTTCAGATTCTGTTTCTCCCTCTCTGCCTCTCCTCCACTCACACTTCATCTCTCTCTCTCTCTCCTTCTCTCTCTCCCTCCCTCCTTCAAGAATAAATACACATGAAAAAATTTTAAAAAAATAAAAATAAAAAATGATCACTGAACACAGGTTCCAGTGGAGGAATTTGAATAGGCCATTTGGGGCAGGAAAGCCACCATTTGGAGAGTCCCTGCTTCTATAATGGCAGTAGGGATGGCTACTCAATAAACACCAATCAAACTATGATAGAAGCAAGAACTAAAACTTAATTTCTTAAGCTGCTAAAATTTTGGAGATGATTTTGTTTGCTTGCCTTTATCATTGAAGCACAGCCCATCCTATTTTGACTGGTAATGGATGTATGTGATGAATCCTGTGTTATAAAATTTTCCTTTTTTCTTTTCTTTTGATTTTTTTAATTTTAGGGAGAGAGAGCATGTGAGCTGGAAAGAGAGCCAGAGAGAGAGAGAGAGAGAGACAGACAGACAGACAGAGATGGAGAGAGAGACAGACAGACAGACAGACAGACAGAGAGGGAGAGAGAGAGAGAAAGAGAATCCTAAGCAGGCTCCACGGTCAACACGCAGCCCAGTGTGGGGCTTTATCCCTTGACCCTGGGATCATAACCTGAGCTGAAATCAAGAATCAGATGCTTTACTGACTGAGCCACCCAAGTGCCCTCCTTTATTTTTTTCTTTATGAGGATCTTTGGATTTGAAAAGGGGATATTTAAATGGCACCCATGTTCCCCATTCTTCTTATTCACATTTCATTCTCATCTCCATGGACACCATAGTCAACCACTTTAATTATTATCTTAAAAATATCTTCTAAGGAAGAAATCACACATCTTGATTATTATAACTGTAATAAAATGGCTAATTTTGCCTGAATATTGCCCTATTATGTATTTCTAGTTCTGTCCATGATCCTATTTTCTTAATAATTAATCTTAAAGTCTTCATTTTTCTCAAATCTCCAAATCCATACCTTACCTTTCCCTTCAGAATGTTAATTTGTCCTATGGTATCTTGAGATGTCCATAGTCACTAGATATGAACTCCCTGCTTATCTGTCTACCAGAACTTCTACATCTGTCTGTTTTCTTCAGTGCTTCTGTTAGTTTGAAGGGAATTGTCTCCACACCTTTCCAATCATGGTGGGTTTTTTTGTTTATTTTTTAATAAATGTCATTTCCTAGAAACTTTTTGGGGACTACTCAAAGATAGTGTCTTTTTTTTTTGCCATGTCTTCTTCTCATGCACTATCGTTATCATTTAGATATGCTCTAGTGGGTTTTGTTTGTTTGTTTGTTTCCTTTTACTTAACTTACCCCCCAACCCCAGAAACAACTAGCTCAGCTAGTTACTTCTTTACTCATTCCAATCTGACATCTCTCTTTCTATGACTTTAAACTTGCTCTCAGAAAAATTAGTAATAATCATCATAGTAATTCATGTAATATATTCAAATTATAACTGTTTTACCTCATAAGCAGTATTTCTTGATCTATAACAGAGTCTGCAAACACTAAGCATCAATTTTTATTCTCTATGTCTGGACATCTCTCCCAAACTACTCTGATGCTTCTCTTCATGTTCTTTACTCTTAATACTGGGAAACTTTAAAAAATATTAAATATTTATTCATTTTTGAGAGAGACAGAGTTTGAGGGGGGAGGGGCAGAGAGAGAGAGGGAGACACAGAATCTGAATCAGGCTCCAGCTTCTGAGCTGTCAGCACAGGGCCCAATGTGGGGCTTGAATTCCAGAACCACGAGATCACAACCTGTGCATAAGTTGGATACTTAACTGACTCAGTCACTCAGGTACCCCATAAGTATTGAGAATTTTTAGATTCTGTTTGTAGTCCTCTTCTCTTTACATTCTACAGCTTCTTCCTTGGATATCACATTCCTTCACAAGGAAATTTTCCATTGTTTTGTTTCTATGTCACTCACATTTTAATTCGTAATCCAGACTTCTCTTTTAAAATACAAAGCCACCAGAATATATGCTTGTTTTCTTTGTGTATATGCTTATATACTTACTTGTTTTGTTCTCTAATATGTCTTCAATGCTAATAATGTAATTTATCTTTAGTATACATTCAGTAAGTATTTGTTGAATAAATAAACACTCAAGCTAAACATGTATGTGTCTATGAAACACATTCCATTAAAAGCTGATGTTTCTAAAACTGAATTCACCAAATACTGACATTCTCCATTTACATAATTCATCATCAATATAATTGACACAGCCATCCAAGAAGTAGCTTTAGCTGAAGGTCTAGTGACATATGCCTTCCTTTATCATTTGTCAGTCTAGCTAAATTTGCCTCAATCTTTCAAATCTTTCACTTTTTCCATATATGTTGCAATCACTGTGGTACATCCCCCCCTCACATGGACTACTGTAATATGCTCTAAGGTATTCTCTTCCTGAAGTGATTTCCTGTCTTCTTTCCATGTAAATACGTACAAATAGTTGAATGATCCATGTGAAAATATAAGTTGAATATATTGATTTCATTTTAATACTATAATCTCAAATATCAAATATTCTTTTTGTTTATTTTTGAGAGAGAAAGAGAGAGAGAGAGAGAGAGAGCGCTGGGGAGAGGTAGAAAAGAGAGGGAGAGAGAGAGAATCCCAAGTAGGCTCTGCACTGTTAGCACAGAGCCCAATGTGATCTCATGAACCATGAGATCATCACCTGAGCCAAAATCAAGAGTCAGACGCTTAACCAACTGAGGCACCCAGGTTCCCCAAATCTCAAATATTCTTTTTACGTTGCTGGGAAATATTATTTATTTTCAGTAGGAAGCTCAACAAATTCATCTACATTTTTCCAATATCATTTACCATTTAATTTGTACACTTCTGTACACACAATTAATGTGTTCCAAAAAGAAAATTAAAAATCTGGAATATTCAGAAATTGTATTATTCAGAAATGTTGCTGGAACATGTAGAAATTGTCTTTTGAGTGTACGAAGTGACACTTTTCAAGTGGGATGTGTCAAATCTTATCTTGGAAAAGGGAAGTCTAAGTAAACAGATAGACAAACAAATAAAGAAAAGTTTTTAAATGTGTTTGAATTTAAATCATTTCTGATGCACATCACAGATAAGAGTATATCTTACCTTGTGATTCAGGAACAATTTTTAAGTTGCGATTTCTGTCTTACTGCTTTTCTCACTCCTCAGGTCATAACCCGTTGGTCAGTGGGCCCATTTTCAGTTTGTTGCTTTAAATCTCCATGTGGATGTCCTGCAGATTTTTCACATTTGAATACTTTTCAAAAAAACAAACAACACCCAAAACAAAAGCACGGAATCCTCCTCTACAAATTTGATATCCCCATTCTTTCCCTCTTTGGTAAACAGTACTACTATCTACTGAATTATTGGAAACATAACATTTTTCTAGGGTTTATTAGTTTTCTTCATTCTAATGGAAATGTTATCAATACATCTATCATGCCTAACAAATATATCTCCAATTTTTCACCTTTCAAACTGCCACAGACTCTATTCCAAGCCTCTATTTCTCATTTCCATGTATAGTAGAAGCCAATAAACGAGAAAATCAGACATGTCACTTTCATGGTTAATGTAGCCAATGTTTTCATCCTGCTAAAACTAAAACCATCAGCTCTTAGATAGACCACTGGCAAGCTCTGATTATCTGGAGATTTCCTACCTGTGCAAGCTCACTTCAGGCACTCTCCTGATTCACTTCTATTCTTTAGCCCTAGGGTCCTTCTTTTAATTCTTAGAAAATGCCCAACTCTTAAATAATGACTACATTTTTCTATGTCATTCCCTGGCTTGATCTTCTCTAGAAGCCCTCTATTTACCACTACAGACTTCCTAATGGCTCATTCCTTTCCCTCTTCAGATTTCTATTTAAAGGTAATTTTCTCAGAAAGCCTTTCCATGAAGAACACTTTTCATTAGTCAAGCTCTATTGGTTAGTCTTGGACATGCATTCAAATAGATATTACTTACTTGTTTACTTGTAGTTACGCATTAGGGGTGCAGGAGAAGGTTATCATCTTTAAAGTTTAACATACAGGAAAGCAAGGATCATGACTTTTTTTTTTTTTTTTACTAAGTACTGTGCTTACAGTACTTAGTATAGTATTTATCACAAAATAGTTTTCAATAAGTGTTAGTTATATAAATAATAATAACAACAACTACTGTTACATGTGTAAATGCACCACATTAATATACCAGTTCATAAAGCTGTTAAGCAATGTAATTAGGATTCTACTTTACGTCCGTGAGTCCATGACTAATGGTATTTTATTTTAACACATAAACTCTCCAAATCACTGATTTTCCAAATGATCACAATTAATTTAATCCACTCCAATGTCAGTTTCCATCTTAGATTTGCTTAAAAAGAGATATTTCTTTAAAAATTGAACAGTATGTTTGGTCTTTTCACCTTAATTTCTCTGTTTCTTTTATTTTCAAATACTTCATGTGTAAATTACCTTAGTCAAATGTGAAGAGGTTTCTTTGATATCCCCCTGGCTTTAGGGAATTTTGGAAACCATACTGTGATTCCTTGCAGAATATACTTATTATCATTTTGATACAAAAATTTTTCCTGATCATATTTATCCTACTCTTCTTTAGAAAATATTAAAAATGTTATATATGTAAGAAGTATTATATAATATTTTATGCATAAAATATAGAATCAGCATTAAAATCAACTAAATACCACCAAATCTAAAAAAATAAAACATTAGAGTCCAGGCCCGTCAGTGGACTGCTATGTTTATATCCCTTATACTGACACTCTAGATCCCAAATATACACATTCTTATTAATTTAATCTTTTATGTGTTGGAAGTGAGAACACTTACAATTTTCATTTATTATTTTTCATTTCAGATTTCTTTTGATTTCCTTTAATTCTCGCTTACATATTGGATCACTATTTTGTGAATTGGTTATTATTGGCTCACCTCCTGAGCCAATAATAACCAATAGCAATCAAGGCACATCAGCAGTCTCCGTTATCTACAGGTGAGATCCCTTAGGTATGTCACATGCCCTCCACATATGGTAGGCACTATTTTGTCAAATGTGTCATTGCTCTATATTGTAACTATTTTTTGAACTGCCTATTCTTAGTAACCATCTCATATATTTCCGTTTTTTGTAGCAAATCCACACATATAATTACCTATTTATCTTATGTAAGTAAAAGCAAGCCAGCAAACAAACGATAAAGCCACTTAGGTTAATAAACATTTATTTCCTTTAATGGGGCTAGATCAAGATGGGTTCAGTAAGGAAAAGTCACAAATATGATAAATAACATTGATAATAAAATTTGCCTGAAAATACTCTCTGTTATTTTTATATAAGCAAAATTTATTTTGATGCATATCATATATTAAATATTGTTCTTTATACATATATTTTTATTTTTACTATATACCTGAGCTGAAGTCGGATGGTTAACTGACTGAGCCACCCAGGTACCCCTAAAATCTTTTGCTTTTAAAAATGTACATATTATCATTTGTTTTACTCTCTACAGTTTTACCCTCTGGCGTCCAGGACTTAATTGCACCGGTGGTATTTTTGTTGGCTCCTCTCCCTTTTCTTGTAATTTTCCTTTGTGAGCTCATGTTCAATGTTCAGTTAGTGGAACCTGTAAACTCCAGTTTATTCCTCAGAGAGTACTGCATTTTTTTTTCAATGACAAGGACTAAATTTGCTACATACTCAGAACTACTTTCAGTTAACTATGTTTTTCTGAGTTTGGGGAAAATAGTTATTAAAAGTTCAAGAATTGGATGTGCTAGTGGGTAATTCTGTGATTAAAATTCACAGGGTGCCTTCTCATGAAACATTGCACAGCTCTATAAGAACTGTTTTCTTTACTGTCATCCTGGTTTTTGCACCTGATTTTTACTAGGATTGTTCTTTTGGGTCTATGACTGCTAGTGGTGGATTTGTTTCTTTCCAAATACTAACATTGTTACAGTTCATGCCTTTTTTCATTCCCATGGGATAATTTTTATAAATGTTATTCTGTAGGCTACTGAAATTAACAAATTCCTCTGAAAGTTTTTTACTTCAGATCCCAAATCCAGTTTCCTTTTCCTTCTCCCTTTTTGTCTTTGAATGTTGGTTGTTGCTCTTTTTTTTTTTTTTNTTTTTTTTTTTTTTTTTAAGTTTTTTTTTTTTTTTAATTTTATTTAAAGAGAGAGACAGACAGAGTGAGCAGGAGAGGAGCAGAGAAAGAGGAGGGAAGAGAATCCCAAGCAGGCCTCACACTGTCAGCACAGAGCCTGAGGTGGGGCTTGGTCTCACAAACCATGAGATCATGACCTGAGCTGAAATCAAGAGTCAGACTCAACTAATTAAGCCACTCAGGCACCCTGCTAGTATTCTTAATCTAAGAAAATAATTCAAATATTTTTGTATTTACAATGTTCTTCTACTTAATTTTATGGTGAGAAATTTCTGCTTTTTAGTATGCTGGAATTCTGGAAACAGAATTTTCAGTGTTCATTTTCTGCCATAGACTATGGAAATCATTGTAAGACATCAGAGTCAAAATGTCCTTAAAAATTAATTGAAATACATTTTCTTTTAGTGCCAGATTTTGTTCTCTAATGCCTCTGCCAAATAATTATCTGTCATTTGCTTAACTACTATGAGACCTCCTATTCCATGGTAGAGTATAAATGTTTCCATTTTTTCCATATATTAAGGCTTAATTTTTATCCCATTAAGTTATAACATTGAGCTTCTTAATGTCTTTTTTGTTTTTTGTAAAAATAGAACTCCTTCAAATACGAAGTCAACTTTTATGTCCATAATCCTATTCGTCCAAAAAGAATCACATCAACTTATGTGTCCAATGTGTTGAGTATTTAAGAAAAAAGAGGAGCAAATCACAAAAATTATGAGGTATACTTTTGAACTCATCACCACATTTCCTTAGGGACCAGCAACAATGGTAAAATTGTTGACTCAAATCAAACCATAACATGTTAGCATTCTAGAATCATGTTTTAAAGATTCTAAAGGCACTTTAAAAAAGATTTTACAAAATATAGTCTCTTAAGAAAAACCCAATTAAAAATAACATATGAGTCTTGTATTTGTTAAAATAAGCAAACTAACGCCCAAAGCCCAGATGAAATGATGAGATTGGGAAACTCCTTGAAAATGGATGATCTCCAGGGAAAATTCCTGTAGTTAGAAATTGAGAACTGTCAGTAGGGGAGGTAGGACTGATCCGAATTGACATTTTAGAGCACACACACAAAAAGTGGACTTATAGAATAATCTTAAGAAATCCAAAGAAAATGCAAAACGATATACACTTCTATCTCTGGAGAGATGCTCTCAGTAAGAAAAAGCTGTCACATTTAAACTGTATGTACAAGTTATATGCATTTAGGAATTCATAAAGCGATATTACGCTTACTTATAAATTGGGGCAAAGATGCACAGATAACAAAGACAATATTTTAACAAGCAGGGATTTTTGTGATTTACATTTCTTTAAAAAATAATATTCAGATTTAACCTTGCCCATGGATATTTATAGAGCATCTGTTGGCTCTCATTCAAGGTCATGCTCTTAGCTCCCCAACAATCAATTCCCTCCAGTAAATTTCAAAGATAGTTCACACAGTATTTAAAAAAGATCTATTGGGGCACCTGGGTGGCTCAGTTGGTTAAGCATCTGACTTCAGCTCAGGTCATGATCTCACTGTTCGTGAGTGAGATCTGTGCTAACAGCTTGGAGCCTGGAACCTGCTTCAAACTCTGTCTCCCTCTCTCACTGCCCCTCTCTCACTTGCGCTCTGTCTGTCTCTGTCTCAAAAATAAACATTAAAAGAAATTTAAAAAATAAAAAGATTATAAGTTTGAATTTTTCAGGTGTCCTATCAGATGCTGGGTATAGTATAGTAAATTTACAATGTTTTTTTTTTTTTATTTTTTGGGGATACTTATTTTTATTGATTTACAAAAATATTTATATGGAACACAGTTTTCAAGACCATATACACAATTAAGTTTCCTCTTCCCCCCGACCCTGCCACCCCCAGTTTAACAAACATAGAACACCCTGTAGTAGGCAGAGTATTTTCAAGTATGTTGTGAGAAAATAAACTCATATATACAATTTAATGGATTGACCTACAGCCATATTCCCAGGGCATTTTCTTATTTTTGACTTCAGCTTGTAATCAAAGAATATATATTCCTTGAAATTACCTTCTCTTTAGTGACATCCACAATATATGAAATAGTCTTCTAATCCTTTATGGTTTAAATTGCTGTAAAGGAATATAACGTTAAAAATCAGATAAATTCATCATGTGTCAAAATTATGGGTTACTAGGAAATTTTATAATGAACTACTCATATAGATAAAGAAAAGGAGGCTTCATTACTGCTGTGGCCCTGATCTCTTAAATACTATATGTTTTTATTCTAATTTTCCATTTTTTTCCCTTGTAGACTATATCAACATGGGTTTTTATATGTCATTAAATGAGCACTTGTGACTGAATGTATTCTACTCATTAGTTTAATTTTGATATTGGAATAGATTAAATTAACAGACTGTTCTGATAGTGTATGTTCATATATCAGCCAGTTTACAGTTTATTGTAAGTTCATATCAAGCCAGATCTTTGTATTAGAAATTCCATGGGCATTTAGTTTTGGGAAATTTTTCATATTTTATTTCCCTCTTGGAGATTAAAAGGCATTTTATTTTATCAAAACTGTGAGAACACATGTCCTAAAGATCTACATTTTTAAAACTAATTTAATTCAGTGTTTATTAATTTATTTGCCTTGGAAAACATACTACTTAATCCTCTAAATTGTTCCAAACACAACTTGAGAAATGTTGCCATATTACAACAAAAAATATAATTTTTAAAAAGTACTCATTAATACATATATATGAATGTAGACATTTTAATGAATGTTACAAATATATATCAAATAATACATAAAATTAATACATGTGTATATTTTTAACATATAATCCCATGAAGGATTTGTAATTCATTGTTTTGGGAGAAATAAAATTAAAACTAATATAAAATCTACCCCTTCATGTATTTAATATACAGAGTATACATTATAAGTACAGCAGATCTGTATCTTATCAAGACATTGTGGTCTCTGTTCTCATGAAGTTTACAATCTATATGGCAAATTAGTAAGTAAATAACTATAGGATAAAATGTTATTAACACACTTGACTATTGAACCTGACTTAGTCTATGGGTCCAGAAATTACATCTCCAATAAAAAAAATTACCAAACAAAAACAAAACAAACAAACAAACAAATCAAAATCAAAACCAAAAGCAAAACATCTTGTTAGAGACAGAAAGAAAGCATATAAACTAGCTAGTATATTAACACTCTGGGGAAATAGCATATGTAAGGAGCCTATTGTGCAAAAGGGTGTGGACTGCATGTGAAGAACTGAAAGAAAATTATCATGGTTGGAATATATGAACAAAAGGATAGTTTGGTTCACGATAAAGCTGGAGACACAGATGACAATGAGAATATTAGGGTTTTATTCTCAATTTAAGAATTTTATTTTTAAGGGAAACTGGAAAGCCAATCACAAGGCTTTAAGTAAGCTATAGATCTAAATTTTCTATTTGAAAACATTTCCTTTCTTAGGTATAAAACACAAATTTGAAGGAGGCAAAATGGATGTGGGGAATCCAATTAAGCCGCTTCTGTAATAAACTGGACTGGAGAGAATAATATTGGTATTGGTTTCATGGTGTCAATGTTTGGTGTCTGAATCCAAATAGGAAAATATGTATTATATATATTATGTATTCAAATATATTATATATATTGATATAGATTGATGAGATATGAATATCCTATACAGATGGATATTTAATATATCAATATATATTTATATATCAATGATATCTTTTACATATATTATTTGAAGTTTTATATATAAATTTATAAATATTTTTCTCAAGAAGCATATAAGCTTATAAGGTTATAAGCATGATTTAATTTTCCTGGATTGAGTAACTGATTTTACTAAGAAAAGAAACTCTAGACAAGAATTAAGTTTTGGTGAATAATTTGAATATTTCATGTCAGTTTCCAGTTTTAATCTATTTAGTGTCAGAGACTTCCAATTTTTCAGGTGACACAGCAATATGCAGAATCTTGAAATTGTCCTTGACTCTTCTTTTCTCATACCTTATATCAGAACTAACACTCCAGTGTTCAGAAGTATTAGCATCCTAATACTTATCAGCATCTCCACTGCTAACACGCTTGTCCGAGGCACTTCATTCTGTAAATAATGTATTTCAATGCATTCTAACTATTTGACCTGCTTTCTCTCTTGACCTCTTCAATCCTAAAGATCAACCAGAAATTTATCTTTTTAAAATGTAAGTCAATTCTTGGCATTACTCTGTTCAAACCTGCTGATATAGCTCGTCTTATGTAGAACCCCAACCCCTTACAATGATGTATAAGGCCCTAGTAATCAGCCCCCCCCCGCTCCTTTAAATTTATCATTGCATTTGCTCCTACCTTGCTCATTCTTCATCCTCACCTCCCTAACTCAGACACATTGGCTTTCCAGCAATTTCTTAAACAAACCATTAAATATCTGCCTCAAAGTCTTTGCATTTGTATCTTTTGACTATACTGGACTTCTGCCAGGAGGCCCCAACTCTTGTTATTTTGCTGATTATACACTGGACCTCATCTAAAATTGCAATCATCATACAAATATCATCACCCTTTCCCCAGCTAATGTTATGTTACTAATAAAAAATTAATGAACATATTAATAATTTTGGTCTCTTCCACTCTTCAAAATAATACCTTAACTACAAAAGAAGGCAGAGTTTTATTTAATTGTTTTTCTTTTTGTTTTATTTCATTGCCTTATGCCCTTTATGTATAGTAATCATTCATAATGATGAGTGGATGGATAGATGGGTGTCTATGTCAACATTGATCTGCCAACAAGACATCAAAACATATCTGTAAAGTGTATAGAAATGGAATCTTAGAACCTAGAAGACAGTCTTTCCTGGACATATGTTTTTGGCTCCTCTCAGCATATTAATATGTTAGAAACATGGTAGAAAAACACATGGGCTCCTGGATAGCTCAGCCAGTTAAGCATCTCACTTTTGATTTCAGCTCAGTTTGTGATCTCATGGTTCGTGAGTTCAAGCCACAGGACAGGCTCTGTGCTGACAGTGAGGAGCCTACGAGGGATTCTCTCTCCATCTCTCTGTCTGCCCAACTCCCACTCATGCTCTCTCTCTCAAAATAAATAAACACTTCAAAGAAAAAAAAATGTTTCTAGAAAGAGTGTTTAGAATTAGAAAGAGGATCAAGGATATCTTCCTGTGTAACTTATAACATTTAATGATGTGGAAACAGTGGCATATAGGGCTGAAAACTAACATTCAAGGAGTAAGGCTTGTATGATATCATGGAAACCAGGGATAGAAATTTAATACCAGCCAACCAACCAACCAAGCAAACAAACAAAAAACCAAAGCGCCATCAACAGTGTAATAACTGGTAAATAAAGGTTGAAAGGTGTTTACTGAATTTAATCAGAGCCCATCAGTGATCAGACAATAAAAAGTAAAATAAAATAAAATACATAAAGTTAAATTAAATTAAATTAAATTAACTATGGCATAGTAAGGAAGACTGTCATAAGAAGGAAGCATAAATAAGAAATAAATTAAGACCTGGATAGTACAAGGTTTGGAAACTCAGGAGACTATAGGTAGTGAACAGAAGATAATTAAGATGGTCACTGGATGAAAATGAGGAATCGGGAGAAAGATTTGTTTTTAAAAATATTTTTTAAATGTTTATTTATTTTGGAGAGAAAGAGAGGATGTACACGCAAGCAGGGACAGAGCAGAGAGAGAGGAAGAGAGAATCCCAAGCAGGCTTCACATGGGCTCCAACTCACCAACCTCAGATCATGACCTGAGCTGAAACCAAAATTCCAGCACTAACCGACTGAGCCACTCTGGTACCCCTATTTTTAAAAATATGTTTAAAATAGGGTAATCTGAGTTTGAGTATCAATATAAATATAATTGATCTGGGACCTGCAGAGAGAGATATTGAAGATACAGAAGAAAGGAAAATTCTTTGGCAATGACCTTGGTAAGGAAAGCTGTGATCACATTTAGAAAGTAGAGGTGCTGAGAAGAAAGAACATACCTGGGAATGTAGGCTAATTTATAGACCTGGCGGTGGGAACCTGTGAAGATTTCCCTTTGAATTTCTTTTATGTATAGTATCTACTTAGTTGAGAGAGGATTAGGAAAGTTGGAGCATGGTAGAGTTCGAAGGAGACTATAGTATATTTCAAAATATTTTTGTACCTAATGGAGAAGTAAATTGTTTGGAGAAACAGAGTGATTCCATAGAGAACTGGATGCCCAATCAAGATTGTCCACCATGCATAATAATTATTTTACTTGTTCCCTTGATTTTTTAAAATTTTGTTTTGTTTTGTTTTTGGCTACTGTTCTTTGCAATTTTGGTATAAGTCTATGCCTCCATCAAACTGGACAGACTCTTATATGCCATGTTATTGTACATGGTTTATGTTTCTGGTGTACTTAGAAGGTGCTGATCAATATTCTTTTCTGTGAAATAAAATAATGTCATACATAGAAATCTATGTGAAGTAAGTTATTTACATAATTCTCCCAGTTTTGAATGTTGACTAGGGAAAAGCTATTTTTATTGCCTGATAGAACATGCATATTCATAATAGGTAGATGTAAATTGAAACTTGTGGGTTTGACGTTTTCTTCACAGGCCAGTCTTCTTTACTCTTGAAGCAATAAAAGGAAATCAGCCACCTTCAAATTGGTAAAAGTCTACCAGAGCATGTCAGGCAGCAACTGAAGAAATAACAGTAATTCAAATATCTCTGAAATGTTTAAGATTTATAAGTGCATTTCTACATTCACATCTGTTATAGAGGTAGTCAGCACTGAAAAAGAGCTTTCTTTAATTTTTAAAATATATCCGATAGCTTTGCATAATCTTCACTTAAACTATTTTGGTAAAAATGGATTTGGGGTTAAAGAATTCTCAGAGTACTCTTAAGGGTGACAGTAAGCTCTAATAATCATTCAAAGTTGGTTCCTTATTAAAGTTACCACCTAAGAAGTATTGTCAGACAAAATAGAAGATCCAGAGTTAAATTTGCATTTCAGATAAACAAGGAATAATTTTTTTATAAATATGCCTCATACAATATTTGCGCTATACTTACACTAAAGAAAGTGAGACTCTTTTTATCTGAAATACAAATTTAACTGAGTGTGCTGGATTTTTTACTTGCTAAATTTGTGAACACTATACCAAAGACATACCCACTATACTATAGATTATTTATATTGGATTTCAGTGGATAAATGTGGACATGCTCCGCTCCCTCCCTCCCCCCCAACACAAATTGCAATTTTTCTCTTATGTGAATCACCAATTTACTTCGTGTGGACTCTGTAGCAAGCACTGTCAATGCACCAGAAAGTCATTGCATAAAATCCACTCCCACTTTCAACTAACTCTTGTGTAGTTAACCCAGAACCATGATTTATAGCCGCTGCTCTAAGACCTCTTGCCATTAACATAAAAGAGTCCCTATTTAAATTTCTCTTAAATAACTTGTGTAGAAAGCAACTTTATATAGTAGGAAAACACGGGTCTTCGGAAAAGAACGCTAGCTTTGACTTCAACATTTGCTGTTCAATCTTACATAAATGTATAAACTCTTTAGGGCTACATTTCTTTACATGTAAAATTTATAGCCTACACCTGCTATACAATTTCCATGCTACTATTTTAGCTAAACTACCATTATTTTTGAATCCGAAGCAGTCTCCAGGCTTTGAGCAAACATTCAGCACAGAGCCTGATGTGGGGCTCGAACCCACAAACCATGAGATCATGACTTGAGCCGAAGTTGGACACTTAAATGACTGAGCTACCCAGGCACCCCTAATGCAGAGGGTTTTGAAATTATTTGATAAATAATTGCTTTGTGATGTGATTTTACATAAAAGTACTTTGATTTTAGTTAAAACCTCTTTCTTTAACCTAGAAAGCCCATTACTTTTTTAAAAAATCAGATAAATGCTGATAATTTGTAAAGTAAAACCATATTGTTTGTGGAAGGTAAACCAATGCTGATTTTATAATGCAAAGGTAAGTTGTGTTAAATAAATTAGCTTCCTAAATATAATCAAACCTTCGGATGAGTAAGCGGTATATCAGATGTAAAGTCATTTTCTTGATATTCAAGTCATTTCTGGGTCACCTAGGGTAATTTGTGTTACATATTTTTGTATATTTGCTCTTTTAAATAACCTCTCTGAGAATGCATTTGCATGGTTTAATATGAAATATGCAGCTACAACTATCATTAGCTAAATGAGGCTAAGTTTCTCTCACCTTGCAAGTATGTAACTACATATTCTTAAGTGAAAAAAAGCTGGTCATGCATTTTGCATGAGCTGGAGGAACTGTTACCCATTCCTTACACATCCTGCTTTGTCCTTAAAGATGAATAAATAGCCTTTATTCTTATGAACATTTTATAAGACAAACATCGATGAGTATATGACTCAGTGCTTTTTCTCTTTATACACAATATGAATATTCTATTTCCTAATGGATCTATTACCCTTTCTGTCAGGGTACCCAAGGAAGTCCCCAAACCATTCAACAGTGAAAATCAACATATATTTTCTAAACATATAATTAGAAAGCTCTCCAAGACCTTCTTATTTTACACATAAAAAAGCCAAGATGCAGAGAGATGTACTGATGCGGTTGCTCAAGCTCCTACAGCTGTAATACTTATAGCAGAACCTCGTGTGTCGCCGTGGGGTTTACCTACTCCATTCTGCAGTCTAAGATGGGACTAACTATTATTTTACCTAAGAAAAGAAGCATAGTTTTTCTGTTAGTTAGAAAACAAAACAAAACTAAAAAACAACAACAAAAAACAAAAATGAGCGTTTTTTGCTACTCTGTCCTGTGGGATGTACTAAAAATGTGATCATTTTAATGATGTATAAATTGTCATCACATGGACTATCAGACAGAAAAGTTGCAAATACAAAATATATTGGAGTTGGTAGAAGACCACATCTTCTTTCCTATTAAATTCCAGTTCTTCAGCTGTCAGAAAGCACATTCTGCTAAGACTTCCTCCTGGCTACCTTGGGAACTACATATATGACTGGTGGATTGGCTGAACTGGTACTACAATTTTCTCTTCATTTTTATCAACTATTTCATTTTCTTTCTTTGCTTCTAGTTTATTTATTCATAAATTTCTATGTATGTGTGTGCATTTGTGCATGCATATGTGGGTGTGCATGATTATCTCTGTTACCACTACAGATATCTCCACATTAATTTGGGAGTTCTTTTACTCAGGGCCCTTCTAGATCTCTTTATGCATTGATTTTGTGTTCAGACCAGGTTCATTTTTGAAAGTCATATATTTCTCTTACTATGTTTTGAACTGTGACTTTATCATGCTTGTGTTTACACTAATTTATTATTTCTTATGAAAGAGAGGGCAATTATAAACAAGCATTTGGGCACTCTTTTCAAAACGTAGAGTTTCTGCCCAGAATTGCCTGCCTAGCAATGACTACATTCCTTTTTTTAAAAAAATTTTAAAGTCTATTTATATATTTTGAGAGAGAGAGAAACAGCATGAGTAGGGGAGGGGCAGAGAGCAAGGGAGACAGAGAATCCCAGACAGGCTCCACACTGTCAGCACAGGGCTCCAGCCCATAAAAACATGAGATTGTAACCTGAGCTGAAACCAAGAGTTAGATGCTTAACCGACTGAGCCACCCAGGTGCCCCAATGACTACATTTCTAAATCATCATGGCATCTAAGTGAGGCCACAGAATAGAATACTGGACAGTAACATGTATCAAAAATTATTCATTTTATTCTCAGGTAAAATATTCCTTGGAATTCTCTATTTTCACTCTTTCCATCTACTCACTAGATATGGAGATCTATGATGATCCAGACTAAAGTAGATTCATAACAAAGAAGAATCTGGGTTTTTGAAAAGTCCCATGGAAAACATCAGGATGGAAATCCCTGAATGGGGCTATGTGGGAGGAATACATTTTTATTAAATTATAATACTAAGAATCCAGGATTTGTGCAGACTTTTTTGCACAAATTTAAATATTTCAAATTATTTGATCCTGTAATGATGTTTAATTTTTTTAGGTCTCATGGGATTTTGGAGAATAAACAGGAAGTTTCATGTTTCATATTATTGATGACCTGTATTAACTGTCTAGTCCTTTATTCTGGTCCTTCTGACCTGGCATTTTTGTTAATTTTTGAGTATTTTCCATCACTGACTCATCTTCTGTATGACTAAAGATTCAGGCCTTTGGCTCTTGGATCATTCTATCATCCTTTCATGAGATATTGCTTCTAAATTCATGGATTCAAATTTTAAATCTCTATACTTTAGTTCAACTATATAATATTTCAACTACAATACTCTATCTGAGTACTCCGATTTATACAATTTCAAAACCATCATAAAATCATGATTCAGTATTTACTTAATAAACCACTGTGTCCTAGGAACCCCCAATTCTGTCAGGTACACTCCAACCATTAAAATAACTCAGCTCAGCAATCTCAAATTTAGCATTTAAAATATTCAATTAGAACGTCAAAGTATCAATTCCATCATAATAAGGTACTTATTATGTGTTCTAGAATACATGTAGTGTCATCCTGTGACTGATTTCCAAGCTGGGAACCTAAGGGCTACCATGAACGTTTTCTGTCATATAGATGAAAAATTTAGCGACTCATTGGACCTCAACATTTTATTTGGGTGTACCTTTTGAATCCACCTACTTGCCTCCATCTCATCTGTACAATGAAATCTATTACTATATTCATCATGCATTACTGTGAGTTTTATTTAATGTATGTATTCTTTGTGACTATATGTGGTTTTCTTTTTAAGGTAAGGTTCATGACTATAACCTTCACTGGTCTATCATAAGAACTGATCACATTGTCTCAGCTATAATAGGTCGGTAACTATTTGTTAAATAAATGAATGAATACATTTTCACTGTCAGTTTTCTTTTCAAGGCTCACCTTTTATTTTGACCTAGTGTGGTAGAGTACATAAGGGTCCACAAGTATCCTTTAACTCTTCCTAGGGAAGTCATGTTGGTCATGTAATTTGTCAGTGAAGCAGGATATGCATACCATAGCCACACTCTAACAGAGCCTTAAAATATGTGTGTGGTTGAGTTCTGTATAAAGCCATGCTAATTTTTCGTTGTTTCTAGACTGGCTGTGTTCCAGACAGAGATGGTTTCATCAGTTTAAAACTGGGAAACAATTTGAGACAAATCTGTGACAAAAATCTAGCATGAGAGAAATACATTTTTGTAAACCGCTAAAATTTAGGGATCAGTGATGGCCTCATCATGGCTAGCCTGTGCTGACAGAGACTTGGGTTAATATTTAATATTTACTATTTCCTTTCACTTTGATCTTATTCTATTCCCACTCTGGCTTAATTTCTCTCCCTCTCCTTCTCATTTGACTTATTTTACTTTATAATTAAGTATAAAATAGAAAGTGTCCATCATATAAACCATTTAAAAATAATGTTAAAAAGAGTAAGAACAAACTATCTTTTACTCTCATTAAAATAATTTCTTCAGAGCTTTTGAAACATTGCTGAATTAAGATGATAAAATAGGATTAGTATTTAAAAACTAAGAAAAATGTTAAGTGATAATAGAGGATGAAGATACATTAATTTTAAAAATCGGACATATGTTCCTGAGACCAATTCAGTGCTGAGCTCCTGTCTATTTCACAGCAGTATTTTATTCATCACCTCGTGAAAGCACCATCCCAGCCATGGACCTATCACTTCTAATATGGTATGAATATTGAACTGACTCTGTGTTCAGCTTGGGAGCATTCAGGGGCAAATATGTGTCACAGTACATGATATGCAGGAAATAATTCATAAGTACTCTTCATTACTTCATGTACTTAGCCAAGTATTAACTCATTTTTCCTCACACACATATAGAAATAAAAAGCTTATTTTACTAGCAATGGAAGGTTATCCTTTGATAAACTTTCCTAAAGAAAATTGTTTGCCATAATCTCTTGCCTTTTAATATTATTGGGTATTTACATTTTATGCTTCAAAAATTTCTAGTTAGCAAGAGTGATTGGAAATTTATTCTTTTTTTTTTAATGTTTTATTTATTTCTAGGAGAGAGAGAGAGAGACAGCATGAGCAGGGGAGGGTCAGAGAGAGAGAGAGAGAGTCACAGACTGAAACACGCTCCAGGCTCTGAGCTGGCAGTCAGCACAGGGCCCGACGCGGGGCCTGAACCCACGAACCGAACCGCGAGATCATGACCTAAGCGAAAGTCGGCCACTTAACCGACTAAGCCACCCAGGCGCCCTGGAAATTTATTCTTAAATAAACCAAACAAATGGTCATCTGGAAAAAGAAAACATGATGTATGTGTGTGTATATATACATACTATATGTGTATATATACACGTGTATATATGCATATATACATGTGTGTACCTAGAACCATACATATGTGTGTATATGCATGTACAGACACATATGTGTAATGCCTACATATGTCATGTATATGTGTGTTATATAGAGTGTGTGTCTACATATATATGTTACATTTTTTAAAAAAATCTACCTTTAAGTGGCACCGGCATTCCTGGACAGAAATTTTACCCTAGAGAAGCATTAGAGAGAATTTTGAGGCTACTCTGAATTTTTATACTTGTTTTTATTTTTTATGTTTTATAGCTTGAATACCATATTTTACTAGATATGATAGTATAACTTTTTCTCATACCTCTAATAAGGAAACATTAACAATGAAATTATGACACAGAGTTTTTCTTCTGTTATCTTCCCAGCCCATCATATGATTGCATTCATATGAAAGATTGGCAGTTTTGTACTCTCTCACTTACATTTCACATCATGTGACAAGCAATCCTTTTTAACCCAGCTTACAGGCATGTATTTTCCATTTTGTTTGTTTATCTATTTATTTTGAGAGAGAGAGAGAGTTGAGGAAGGAAAGAGAGAGAGGGAGAGAGAGAAAAACCCAACCAGGCTCTGAACTGTCAGCACAGAGCACAAAGCTAGGCTTGAACTCATGGTTTGTAAGATCATGAGCTGAACTAAAGTCAGACACTTAACCTACTGAGCCATGTAGGCACCTCTGTATTTTCCATTCTTAGGTTCCACAAAACTCTCAATTTGTGCTTTGTAATAAAACAAAGCATTTCAGTGTTTCTTCCAACCAAAAATATATATTCTAATAATGTCAAATTTATGCTACCGCTATCTTTATTTCCAGTACAATGACTCTCCCTTTTGACTTCCTGCTAGAGATACACGAAAGCCACTTTGGTTTTATTTCTAAGTTCTACTGTAATCCTTTTGAAGACATTTAGAGGTAATTCATCCCACATTTGTAGTTCCAACAATGTAAAGGAGTTAACTGTAAAGACACAACTTGAACAGTTGTAACCACATCTGTATGTACTCAGGAAATGGCAGCTTGTCATGGCTGCCTCCTGGCTCACAGAGACGATAACATGTGACACATTCTAAGACACTTTTGCATTCCAAAAGTGTTCAAATGGAAAAAAAAGAAAAAGAAAGAAAGTCCTTATACATTGATCAAATAAGATGCACTAAAAATAAAATGATTACAAGAACTTTTTCCTGCATTTCTCTTGAAAATACCTTCCAGTGAATTGAGTGCAAGAATTCTACCGGGTCCCCTCATTTAATTTATCCCCATTGTTTGTAAGTTAGCATAACCTGTATTTACTACAAATTCAAAACCCGTGAAAATTAAAGTTCTCAAGGAATCTGAGAGCTTCCTTTTAAAATAGAAACAAAACAGCCTTCTTCTGAGAGTATGACAAACTGAAGTAAGGTTATTATTATTTTTAATGTTTCTTTAGCTAGACACCAAGCTGAAAGAAAAGTACCCAAAAGGGAAAGGAGTATATCTGTTTTCAGTACATGCCTGGTATCTTTTGACAGTATCACATTCTGGCATAAGACATTTTTAAATAATCTGTAGTAAAAGGAGAAAAAGATCTCTCTGGTCATTCAGATAGCATTCAAAAGACTGTCTGTCCAAAGAAATTCCACTTGCTACGATTTACACTTAATTCTTTAATTACTGAAAGGAGAAAAGTCTGAACTAATAATCCTGAAATGCAGCAGGAGTGTTCACTTTTATAGTTGTCTTCCTGAAAGCCTAGCGAGAAAATAAAAATGTTTTAGAGTTTAAAATAGAGTATGTGGCTTCTATAGTCTAATTAAGCAGCGATTCTCTAACTTTGCTCCCACAGAATTTGTAAGATGTTTACATTTCCAAAAGACTCTAGAAACAGGAGGCTTGGAGCTCCATAGCAGAAAAATGCATGCCCAGAGGAAAGGATTTCTACCAGAAGGGAGAATGGGGATATTAAGGCAGAAATAGCAGCTGTCCACCACACCTTAACAAATGCCACAATATGTGTTCAGTCAAATCTCTATTGATGAACACTTCTTATTTTATTTTTCCTATTATACATAACCACTTACGGGGGTTTTGTTTGTTTGTGTGTTGGCATTACTTTTTAAAACTAACATTTCTAAGTCAAAGAGACTTAATATTTTAAGGCTTTTTACAGATGTTATACAATTCCCTTCCACAAATGGTGAAACATTCTCTCAACATTTCAGAATGTGTCCCCATGGGTTCTATTATTTTTATTTGCTGAGGCTCAGTGTAAGAGGATATAATAAAGAGGTTTCAAAATGTCATAAATTAAATACAGCAGAGTTTATTTTTCTCTCTTATAAGTGAATAGATTGTCCAGGGTTCATGGGGTGGGGTACTGTTCCAATATGGCTTCCCCTTCAAGCTCAAGACACTTCTATTTTCTCCTATTTCCCAGGCATCTGGAAGAAAGAAAAAGGAAGTAACGAAGGAAAACATTATCTTATCATATCATGGCCCATAGACATCAATTCTGCTTGCTTTTAATCATCCAGTTATTAGTAATATTACTACACCCAGCAGTAAGAAATGCAAAAAATATGGCCTCTGGCTGGTGTCCACATGTTGAGCTAAAACTTAAGGAGCATCACATCATCTTAAATATCTTCTAATTGAAGTGTTAACTACTCATATAGGTTTCATATAAAAATATTTATTTACCATAGAGCTTTTGGTTAATTATTTTACAATTTGCCTTTTATGATTTAGTTTATATATTCTCTCCATATTGAAAGTCTTTGATATAGACAGTGTGGTTCAAGTGAACAATATACATATGTATTGATGTACTTAGAATACACCTTTATAATTCATTCTTAGAGATTCTAAATCTTTTTCAATATTCTAAAAATGTTCAATTTTTAAAAATTTCTGCGCTTTAAATTTTTGTATTTCAATATTTGACTAGTGGACTTCATTTTGAACAGGAAAAGAGTTAAAGATATAGTTTTCTTTTTTCTTTTAACACACTATAATTTACCTAACAAATTACTGAGTAAACTATGCATCTATCCATCCATCCGTCCGTCCATCCATCCATTCATCCATCCATCCATCCATCTAGGGAAAATTTTTAAAATCATTGTCATAATCCAAGGATCTAGTTTAAAACAAAATACCATGTAAAAAGGATTATCAGGGTGGGGAGGGGGTGCCTGGGTAACTCAATCAGTTAAGCTTTAGCTGAAGTCATGATCTCACGGTTCATGGGTTTGAGCCCCACATCAGGCTCTGTGGTGACAGCTTGGAGCCTAGAGTATGCTTCTGATTCTGTGTCTTCCTCTCTCTCTCTGCCCCTTCCCAACTCATGCTCTCTCTCTCACTGTCTTAAAAATAAATAAACATTAAATTTTTTAATTAAAAAAAGATTTAAAAAATGATTATTGGGGCTCCTGGGTGGCTCAATGAGTTAATCTTCTGACTCCTGGTTTCAGCTTAAGTCATGATCTCACATTTCATGGGTTAGAGGCCACATCAGGCTCTGCACTGATAGTGTGGAGCCTGGTTGGAATTCTCTCTCTCTCTCTCTCTCTCTCTTTCTCTCTCTCTCTCTCCATGCCACTCCCCTGCTCATGCTCTGTCTCTCTTTCAAAAAAATAAATAAAAATGAAATAAAGTTTAAAAAAAACTATCACTTGGTTATTATTCCATATGAACTTTATATTGTTTTTTTTTTTGTTTTTATTTTTTTCTTAAAATATTAAGCTCAAATTTACTTAAGATATTAAGCTCAAAAAATAAAAAGTCTGCTTAGGAGAATACTGTGGACCATGTTTTATTCAAGCCTTTGTGTATATCTTGCAGTAAAACCACTAGAACGTGAGACCTGAAAGTTACAGAGATTTTAATACTGAAATAAAAGGAATTCTAGAAAGAATAGAATAATATGCAGATTGGTTAATATGGTTCCAATCCATATGTTTCTCTTGACTTAAAAGTACAATCTGCTTTCCTACTATATTTCTATGTTGACATTCTTCTATGTTGGGCAAAGAGCTGATCAAAGCTACTAATGGTATTTCTATAGAAGATATTAACTTAGACTAACCCACAGAACTTTTTATATGTCTTCTATATTTCTGCCAGTGTGATTCATCTCTTCCACTAGCAATAGATTTGTGATGATATACTTTCCCATAGCTGCAGGTCCCTCATGTACTACCACCTTAAGGGTCTCATAGAGATGACTCATAAAAGAAGGACTTTTGGAGGTAGATTTGGAAGAGAAGACTATGTTCTTCTCTGACAGAGGCAGAAGGCAGCAAACGTGGATGCTTACTGACCACAGTCAGGGTTTCCACCTCGTCTCTCTCATGTATAATTTCACAGTCTGATCAAAAAGAATTAAACTTGAAATTCATAACAGAAACAAATTCCCTAAACTGGAAATCACTGTTCATCAATAGAAGTCTTTATAACTAATGTTTAAAGAAAGCAATGCTCGGGGCGCCTGTGTGGCTTAGTCGGTTAAGCGTCCGACTTTCGCTTAGGTCATGATCTCGCGGTTCGTGGGTTCGAGCCCCGCGTCGGGCTCTGTGCTGACTGCCTTCTCAGAGCCTGGAGCCTTTTTCAGTCTGTGACTCCCTCTCTCTCTGACCCTCCCCTGCTCACGCTGTCTCTCTCTCTGTCTCCTAGAAATAAATAAACATTAAAAAAAATAAAGAAAGAAAGCAATGCTCAAAGCAAAAGCACTTTTAAGAATGTAACACGTATGAACACTGCATTGAGCCAACAGGATTTAGTTAAAATGACACTCAGAATAAAATTCATAGTATCAACTTCTAATATTATATAAAAAACAAGAAACTACAATATTTTTTAACAAAAGGAAACTAAACATGAAGATAAAAATAGAGCCACAAAAACCCAAATAGAAAGAGATGAAAAATAAGGTCATTAAATTGATTACAAAATAAACTAAAATATGAAACTAAACAAAACAAGATATTTACTTTTAAAAAAACATAAAATGAATTAGCAACATGAATCAAAAAGTGCTACTACGAAGCTTAAATTATTCAAAATAATAATATGAATGGAGCTACAATAATAGATACAGAAGAAAGTAGAATAATTATAAAGACATACTTTTCTTAGCCACATGTAAATAAATTCGAGCACATTAGCAAATTGGCTAAATTTGAGGAAAAAAGTAAATCTAATAAAAATAACAATAATAAGAACTGTTATCCAGAATTACTATATGGAAATAGGTAAGTTGTGTACTGCACAAAGGTGCCAGCCTGAGGCTCTTCACATCTGCTATAGAGGGTCCCCACACTTCCAAGCAGTAGAATAATTTACTCTATTTGTGAAAGGATAATGTAGCTTCACTATTCTTTTTGATTTGCAGGAGATCCAAAATTGAAACACTGAATATGTTTAAAATGCCATAGAATATGTATAAAATAATACTGAAAGAATTCTGGGGAAGGTAACAGATGACAGCTGATTACAGCCAGAATTCAAAGATATTTTAAAACTGAGGAAACTGTAAAAATGTTACTGTATATGTACAATTTAAGTCTTAGAGAGCCACAGATCTATACTGTACACTTACAATCAATTTTAGATTACTGATATTTGAACTCTCCTATGTTTTAATAATAACAGTAGTAAGTTTGATAAGTTCTTATAGATTTTGGATACTAGCCCTTTGTCCGATATGTCATTTGCAAATATATTCTCTCATTCCTGAGGTTACCATTTAGTTTTGCTGGTTATTTCCTTCGCTGTGTGGAAACTTTTTACCAGAATAAAGTCCCAATAGTTCATTTTTCTTTTTGTTTCTGTTGCCTCTGGAGACATATCTAGTAAGAATTGCCATGGCTCAGGTCAAAGAGGTTGCTTCCTATATTCTCCTTTAGGATTTTGAAAGCTTCCTGTCTCATATTTAGGTCTTTCATCCATTTTGAATTTGTGTGTGTGTGTGTGTGTGTGTGTGTGTGTGTGTGTGTGTGTTAAAATAAAGTGGTCCAGTTTCATTCTTCTGAATATCATTGTCCAGTTTTCTCAATACCATTTGTTGAAGAGACTGTATCTTTAACATTGGATATTCTTTCCTGCTTTGTTGAAGAGTTGACTATATTGTTGTGGGTCCATTTCTGGGTTCTCTATTCTGTTTCATTGATCTGTGTCTATTATTGTGCCAGTACCATATATCTTGATGATTACAGCTTTGTAATACAGCTTGAAGTCTGGAATTGTGATGCCTCCTGCTTTGCTTTTCTTTTTCAACATTACCTTGGTTATTTAGGGTTTTTTCTGTTACCTCTGTGAAAAATGCTGGTGTTAATTTGATAGGGATTGCATTGAATGTGTAGATTGCTTTGGGTAGTATAGACATTTTAACATTTGTTCTTCCAATTCATCAGTATGAAATGTGTTTCCATTAGTTTGTGTCAGGAAAATTGAACAGCAACATGCAGAAGAATGAAACTGGATCACTTCATACACCATACACAGAAAATAACTCCAAACAGATGAGAGGCCTAAATGTGAGACAGAGAACCATCAATTTCTCAAAGGACAACACAAGCTGCAACTTTTTTGATCTCGGTTTTAGCAGCTTTTACTAGACATGTAGCTGAAGACAAGGTAAAAAAGCAAACATGAACTTTTGGGATCTCATCATGATAAAAAGCTTCTGAATAGCGAGGGAAACAGCCAAAAAACCAAAATGCAACCTATGGAATGGGAAGAGATATTTGCAAATGACATATTGGTTAAAGAGCTAGCATCCAAAATCTGTAAAGAACCTATCCAATCCAACACCCAAAAAATTAAATGCCCCAGTTAAGAAATAGGCAGAAGACACTAACTGTGATTTCTCCAAGAAGACATCCTGATGGCTAACAAACACATGAAAAAAAGAAAATGCTCAACATCACTCATCATAAGGGAAATACAAATCAAAACCACAATGAGATACCACCTCACACTTGTCAGAATGGGTAAAATGAACAACTACGGAAGCAGCAGATGTTAGCAAGGATGCAGAGACAGGGGAACCCTTGTACACTGTTGATGGGAATGCAAACTGGTGCAGCTACTCTGGAAAACAGTGTGGAGGTTCCTCAGGAAGTTAAAAATAGGGGTGCCTGGGTGGCTCCGACGGTTAAGCGTCCAACTTTGGCTCAGGTCATGATCTCATGGTTCGTGGGTTCAAGACCCAGATCGGGCTCTGTGCTGACAGCTAACTCAGAGGCTGACGCCTGTTTCAGATTCTGTATCTCCCTCTCTCTCTGACCCTCTCCTGCTCACACTGTCTCTTTCTCTCTCTCTCTCTCAGAAATAAATAAACATTAAAAATTTAAAAAAAAGAAAGTTAAAAATAAAGTTACCCTACAATCCAGCAATTGTGCCACTAGTATTTATTCAAAGGATACAAAAACACTGATTGAAAGGGCCACATACACACCAATAGCAGTACTATCAACAATAGCCAAACTATGGAGAGGGCCAAAATTTCCATTGACTTGTGAATGAATGAAGAAGATGTGGAATATATGTATGCAATGGAATATTATTCAACCACCAAGAAGAATGAAATCTTGCCATTTGCAACAACATGGATGGAACTAGAGTGTATTATGCTAAGCAAAATAAGTCAGTCAGAGAAAGACAAATAGCATATGACTTCACTCCTATGTGGAATTTAAGAAACAAAATTGATGAAAATAGGGGAAGGGAAGGAAAAATAAAATAAGACAAAAATAGAGAGGGAGGTAAACCATAAGAGACTATTAACTATAGAGAACAAACTGGTGGTTGCTAAGGGATGGTGGGACAGGGATCGAATAAATGAGTGATGGGCATTAAGGAGGATAGTCATTGTGATAAGCACTGGGTGTTGTATGTAAGTGATGAATCACAAACTCTACTACTGAAACCAATGCTACATAGTTTGTTAATTAACTTGAATTTAAATAAAATCTTTTTTGTGTGTGTATTTTTTTTTTTACAAATAGTTTATTGTCAAATTAGTTTCCACAAGTTATGTTCCACATAACATCCCCACAAGTGCCCTCCTCCATGCCCCTCCCCCCTCCCCCCCCACATCCATCAGTCCGCAGTTTTTGTCAGCATTCAAGAGTCTCTCATGGTTTGCCTCTCTCCCTTTCCCCCACCATTTCCCCCCTTCTTCTCCCCCTTGTTCCTCAGTTAAGTTCCTCCTAATCCTCCTATACATGCAAACATATGATATTTGTCCTTCTCTGCCTGACTTATTTCGCTCAGCATAACACCCTCAAGGTCCCTCCATGTTGCTACACATGGCCAGATTTCATTGTTTCTCATTGCCATGTAGTATTCCATGGTATAGATAAACCACATCTTCTTGATCCATTCATCCGTGGATGGACACTGAGGCTCTTTCCATGTTTTAGCTATTGTGGAGAGTGCTGCTATGAACATTGGGGTACATGTGCTCCTATGCATCAGCATTTCTGTATCCCTTGGGAATTTAAATAAAATCTTGAAAGAAAACATGTAAAAAAATAATGTAGTAGCAATAATAACAAATCAAGAAGTGTAAATACAATTGTTTTCAAAACCATTTCAAACACAGTAAATGAAGTTATGATAAAAGTAGTTGTGCATGAATTCATCAGAAATTTGAGTAAAATAAAAGCACATTCATAGATTTCTCTACTTCTCTAGACCAGGGATCAGAAAGCATTTACTTTAAAGGACTAGATAGTAAATAATTTTGTCTTTGTGGTCCATATTGCTGCAATTATCCAATTTTTAAAATGTTTTATTTACTTCTGAGAGAGAGAGATAGATACAACACGAGCAGGGGAGGGCCAGAGAGAGAGGGAGACACAGAATCTGAAGCAGGCTCCATACTCTGAGCTGTCAGCACAGAGCCCGACGTGGGGCTCGAACCCACGAACTGTGGGATCATGACCGGAGCCGAAGTCGGACGCTTAACCGACTGATCGACCTAGGTGCCCCAATCCAATTTTGCATGAAAGAAGCCATAAGAAAATAAAATTGAACAAATGACAATATCTATGTTTCATTAAATTTTATTTATTCCTCTGAATAGTTTTCTGAATCCTGGTCTAGATTATCTGTATGAAGTTGTAGGAGGAAAAGGGACTGATAGAAAAATACTTAGAATTCATAAAGTTTATGAAATTGGCCAAAATTAATTCAAAGACATTGCTTTTTTAACTTATGCTCTTATTTAATTCCCAATAATATTTTAATATGTATAAGATGGAAAAAATTACTTTCCATTTTAATTTTTATTTTACAAATAAAGATTCTTAGCTCATTAGATATGGAAATTTACTTAAGACCATAGAGCTATAAATGATTGGTCTATATTTTAAATAGGATTGTGTGACTCCTATGGGTGGTTAATATTGCTAAATAATTAAAATCACTGGGCATAGTCCCAATCTATCTCTGCAGGACACTTTCAGAAGTGAAATGGAGACACTGGGCTTCACTTTAAAACATACATCATCATTTAAATCTAAATTGTTATTAAACTTAAGCTATTCATGCTAAAATATTCATTTGATAAAATTACTTGGGAAGAGAAAGTTCATTTTCCCAGCCAAAAGCTAGATGTTAAAAAAAAAAAAAAATCTTTTCATGTTTGGCAAGTTTCGTTAGGATTTTAGGACTTAAGAAAGCTCAAATATTAGAAGATTATCATTGACATAACTTGAAATGTACAATGTCGGAGGCCGGCTCCGACAGGCCCAGGGGTCCCTGAAGGATGGACGGTGTCGGCGAGAGAGAGTGAGAGAACCCCGAGATTCTTTCTGATCACCAAGCAGGTATCTCTGTCCTGTGTATTTTGGTGTCTTTATTTAAAGGTTCAGTAACAACATGAGGTCAGAGAAAGGAATTTTTACAATGGGAAGCCTTTTGTGATAGCAAGTTTTTGATATTCTGTAGAATTATCCCAGTCATAGTGAATTTACAACCAAGGAATTAACAGGATGCTCTGAGTGAAAAACAGGATAATATTTAAGTTGTACATAGATAAGCTAGGAGTCATTCCGTCTGGCTCTCAAGAGGATGAATGTTTTTGAACTGGTTTGTTTGTGGAGACCTATTTGATGCTGAATGTGTGAACACCGTGGGGGCCCTAAATGTGTTAACCTTTTGCTTTTGGGTTAAGTGTTAACTCTTCTTCTCTATCCTCATCCCAGCTGCCAGTAGGGGAGGGTGTTTGTGGGATGTAGGCCTTGGGGAAGGGACTGTCATACGTCACCAGTTAGAAGAAGGTGTAAGTGTTAACTAAGTTCTACCCCTGTTTGTTCCTAAACTCTAAATGAGGCTCTTTGTCTTGGGGCCAGGCTCAATTGTCTTTGATATGCAAGGCCCATAGGAAGAGGATTTTGACAATCATCCACAGAGCTTTTATCTAAAATCTCTTTTGTAAAGTCAGGAATATACTTTTCCTTATGAGGTATCTGTGTTCAGAATACGAGTCTGATATGGAATATTGTGAGGCCTGGTCAATACCAGCAGGCTTATTTCCAACATGAGCCAGTAGTAGCAGAAAGAGATACCAGTTTTCGTTTCTCATGGCAGGAGCTGTGCAAACTGCTATTTCCTTGCTGTGACTGTCATCCAGAGAGGCTGGTGCGGCTCCAGGCAGTGCAAAGCATTTCTCTCTCAAGAAATATATTCATCAATGTGTATGAAATAATTGAATTTACTAACGATTATGAAAAAGGGAGAAGCAGTATCCAACAAGTAAAGGTAAGCATTTCCTTTATTTACTCCATAAAGCAATTTTAGTTTATGTACATGGACCAAGTTTGACTGGTCTTGAGTTAGACTTCCCTTACAGTTCTAATATGTTATTAAATATTTACCAGCTTAAAAATATATTTACTATTATTGTTTACCTTCCTTTATTTAGGCTAGCATAATTAACACTTGCATTTTATTTCCACTTACATTTTACTTTTAAACATTATTTGATGATGTTCATTTGGCCTATGCGTTTAAAATTGTGCTATGTGTAATCTAATTAATTAGGAGTTCAAGAAGTCAGTAGTTTTGCTATCTCAAAGGATCACCTGCTCAATATGATTTATAAGGAGCGCGTGGTAAGGCAAGAATGAGGGCACATAACTAAATGCGTTAGGCCTAAAGATACTTGTAATACTAAAAATAAAATAACCTCAAGTTTGATATTTTTCCTAAAGATGTTGTGTTCTGACTACTAAATTGATTATTGAATACTTTAAAAGAGTTTGCAAAAGAATCACTTAGGCTATACCAGTATACAACCAGTAAAATAAAGCCATTTCCTTAAAATGTCATGTCAGCTTCAGACAGGTCCTATTAATAGAAAACTTTCCTTATTTTAAGCTGTACTTGTCTTCCTTTTTTTTTTTTGTACTTGTTGCCATGCTATCATATTGAGATCCTATAAAATATTTACTCTTCATATTTTCAAATGCTGTTACAACAATCCCTTAAATCTTGGTCTCTTCCCATTTACTTAAAGGTTATTTAGTGGTTCCTCATTTAGCAAATAAATTTTTTTTTTAGAAACACTCTAGTTCTTTGAATTAACCTTTTAAAATGAATGACCTCTACCCAACTGGCCACATCATTCTCATTACTGCCAAGAGAGCAGAAATTATTTCTCTTTTCCCTCAAAAATTGACAGAAATTGAGCACCTTTCCAACTTTTAAGTTTTCTTTCATGACCTTTAAAATAAATTATTGGCATTAAAGGTATGGGATTTTTTTAAAGGACTCGTTCAGCAGTAATTTCTCATTGTCAATGGTATCCCCAATTTCTGTTGATTTACAAAAATTATGGTGCTTGCTCTCACATAAGACCTATGGAAAATAATTCTACCAATTGTGTATTTGACAGGCCAACGCATTGGGACTTCTTTACAACAGACAGCCCGGGAGCTCAAGCTATTATGAGGGACAACATTGATGCTGTGTATTTGCTGTGGCATGAAATGTAAGATGGAAAAAGAAGTCAGTGAACCAGCAGGGCATAGATTTAATATGGCTTTAGGATATATTGATGAATATTTTGGCCTCTACTACAAGCAAAATGAAAAAAAAATCAAAAGATTTCAAGCAAGTGAATAACTTATTTTATTTTAAAAGATCAATCTGGAACTTAAGCGTGTCCAGGCTTAGAAGCCAGAGAAAGGTTAAAAATGCATTACAATAATCCAGATAACAGAATATTATCTCTTGGACTAGAGTAGAAGCAGTGAAAGAAACACAAGATAGCTATCTATATTTGAAATGAAAGAATTCGTAGAGCATATGAAAACTTTTTAAAGAAGTTTAGCTAAACAGAATGGATCTGAGAAATGGGGTAATAGCTATAATATGTAATTAATGCTGTGTTTTGTTCTGTATTTTTTGCTTACAATGGATTCTAGTGAACCATAGGTGTGTACTGTACAGATGGTGGTGATCAGTGGAGAGGGTGGTGCCCCTACATGCAAATTTTTAAATCACCATTCAATTTTTACACACACACACACACACACACACACAGACATACACACACACTAACATTGTGATTTTTGAATAGCATTATATTGAATCTACAGTTTAATTTGAGAATTTAACTTAATATTCTCTTTCAATTCATTCACAAGGAGTGTCTCTCCATTTATTTAAACTTTTGTGTTTTTTTCATCTATAGTTTTTATTACACAATCCTTCTCTTTATTAAATTTATACCTATTTGATTCTTTTTGATGCTGATGTGAAGGCAATTTTAAAATATTTATTATTTAATAGATTATTCAATGCTAATACATAAAGATAAAACTTTTTTCTTTGATTGACCTTATCTCTTGATCTTATAGAACTCATAAGTTTTTATTTTCTTAAAGATTTTCTGTATATGTGCTCACATCCTCTGTCAATAACAGGAATTTTACTTTTCCCCTGTAATCTGCATTGCTTTCTTTCTTTATATTGTGTTATTGCACCAGACAGGGACATCAGGTAAGACTGCAGTGGAGAAACTGAGTATTCTAGCTTTTCTTCCTCTCTTAGTGAGAAAGCATTCAATAATAACCATCAAACATGGTCTTACATGCTGAATTTTGTTGAAACATTTATCAGGTTAAAGAAAGTTTTCTTGGGGGCGCCTGGGTGGCTCAATCAGTTAAGCATCTGACTTCGGCTCAGATCACGATCTCACGGTTCATGAGATCAAGCCCCATGTCAGGCTCTGTGCTGACAGCTCAGAGCCTGGAGCCTGCCTTGGATTCTGTGTCTCTCTCTCTTTCTGCCCCTCCCCTGCTCATGCTCAGTCTCTCTCTGTCTCTCAAAAATAGATACATGTTTAAAATTTTTTTATTTAAGTGTCCTCATATTCATTGTTTGCTAAGAGGTTTCCTAATAACAGGTGTTGAATATTTGTCAAATGCTGTTCTTCAACTTTAAGGTGACTATGTTTTGTTTTGTTTTTTTTGTAATGTTGATAAAGTGGTGCCTGGGTGGCTCAGTCGGTTGGGCGGCCGACTTCGGCTCAGGTCATGATCTCATGGTTCATGGGTTCCAGCCCCGCATCGGGCTCTGTGCTGACAGCTAGCTCACAGCCAGGAGCCTGTTTCAGATTCTATGTCTCCCTCTCTCTCAGACACTCCCCTGCTCACGCTGTCTCTCTCTCTCTCTTTCTCAGAAATAAAAAATGTAATGTTGATAAAGTTATATGTATTATGGTGATATGGTTATTTACATTGCTTGATTTTCAACTAAATGAAGAGATTTCCTTGTATCCTTAGTAATGGACTCAGTTTCAGTGGCAAGGGAAAAGAAGGAGCCTAAGTTTTATTCAAAATTCTGCTTAGTTACTTAGTGGAAGAGGATATCATTAATCAGAAAGATAAATCCTGGATGAAGAGAGAATTCAGGGGAGGAGGATGAGTTAAGGTGGTTAAGGCATAGCTACATATCTGAAAATTCTATGGAATATATAATTTAAAAAACCCAGAAAAGATATCTGAACTAGCAAATATGGTCATGGAACTTTGGAATTGCATAAGAATTTCAAGGGGCATTAAGTTAGCATAAGAAAAAAGAAAGAAAAAAAAAGATAAGAAAAATGTCCACGAATGGAGCACTCTGATTATATTTGTAAAGCAAACACCAACCTGAAATGTTTTAAAAATTAGTTCATGATTTACAGAATGCTAATTTTTTTAAGAAGAGAAGAAAAATACAGTTTTCCTTTTATTTTTTGAAGTATCACATTTTCTTTTTTCACTCACATATGATTCCATTTTCTGAAATGGATGTTTCCCTCAAAACAATCATCTTGAATAAGTCTATAATGTTTGGCAATGCAAGTTCATGAAAACTGGCCCTGAATTAGGCTGGCCATTCAGTATTTTTCCTAAGCTTACTGATGTGCATTATTGAATTTCCCTTACGAAATCTTGTTTGCAAATCTCATTTTACAAAATTGTTTTCCCATATGCTTAAGAGTTGCCAGTGCTATGACTTTGTATATGCTTCTCTCCTGCTCATAGACACAGCTAGAGCATAATTAGAACCTATTAAATTCTCATTTTTAACATGTGTCAAACATTGGTAAATAGCAAGCCTGGAGTGAGGCAGTGGGATGCTGACTTTTCATAAAAGACTCTTCCTTCAAAAGTAAAATATATGAGACTATATTTTAGGAAACACTGACAGACATTGTCTATCCATTGTAGGGCAATGCTAGTTTGCTTTCAAAAATGTCAAACAAAAGGATAGAGCAAGATGACAGTACAGGAAGTTCTAGTGCCTGTCCTCTCCCGGGAACATTCACTTGAACAATCATCTGCACATGAAAATAACTTCACAGGATCTAACAATTCCAGATGAAGGATTGCAGGCCCAAGAGAAGCACAGAAAGAAGAAAAGATGCATCAAGGTGGGTAGGAAATATTCACATTACCCTGTCACCCTGTGCCCAAATCAAGGCAGCCTAGGATAGAGAGAGGGACACTGGACCTCAGGGAAGAAGATAGTAAAATGATAATCTGACTTCACCATTGACCCCTGGACGAGGGCTACTTCCCTTCATGTAGCTCTTATAGGGATCCCATGAAACCAGGTCCCTAAGTGTCTGCTGACTCCCACAGCCCCAGACAGCTCCTGGGATTATAAAGAACCCACCTCTGGTGGCAACAGACTCCTGGCTCACCCCAGCACTGGCCGGTTCTGATGGCCTACACATCTCCTGTGGCCTCAGGCTCCTGGCAGCTTCCTGCAAACCCAAGCTCCCAGCCAGGTCCTGTACAAGGCTGACTATAGCCTAACTAGGCTCTTGTTCCATCCCGACCTCAATGTGACTGTGGTTTGGCTGTGGCTCCTGGTACCCTCAATGCCTGGGCACATTCTACCACCCCAACCTGCAGGCTGTTAACTTCAGTCCAAAGTTCCCACCCACCCCACTGCCAGACCAAAATGGCAGGCAGCCTTCTGAGCCTCCAGTTTACAGGTCCATTGCTGTAGCCCCACACGGTAAGCTCAGTTCAGTGCCAGGCGGTCCCTGTGGCCCGAGTCTCTAGGCCGGTGCCTGGGAAACCAGGCGCGAGCCCTTCCCAGTACCAGCCCATCCCCCACAAACCCAGACCCAAGGCCCATGCAAATTTTTCATTTTATAACTTTTTGCCACTCATGTAATTTATAATGTGCTTAGGTTTATGAATTTTTTTAGTGTATATCGAAAACTACTCATTGACATCCAAGTGAAATAAGAAAACTGGCCACATTTATTGGTTTTCCATTTCAATTTATTAGAAAAAAACTCACATTTAATTAATGTCATTAAAATCCTTTGTTTAATATTGTGGTTAAGTTTCATGTGTTGACTTTACATCCTATAACCCCAGATCCCTCAAGACATTTTATACCCTGGGATTGTTCTGGATTAAGTCACAACATATTTGTAGTGGGTTGAATGGTGGCCCCTCAAATAATGTGTTTACATTCAAACTCCAGGAGGCAATGACTATGGCCTTACTTGGATAAAGGCCTTTTGTAGGTATAATTAAATTAAAGACCTTAAGATGAATATATCCTGCATTATCCTCAGGGGTGCTATATCCAATGGCAAGAATTCTCATAACATCATAACAGACAGGAAGATAAAAAGACACAGACACATAGGGAAAGGCCATGTGAAGGTGGGGGCAGAAATTGTAGTTATGCAGCCACAAGCCAAGGAACTCCTGAAACTACCAGAGGCTACAAGGGACAAGAAAAAATTCTCCCTTAGAGCTTTTGAGGGAAAATTGTACTACTAATTGATACCAAGTTACTGGCCTCCAGAACTGTGAGGAGAAAATTTCTTTTATTTTAAAGATTTTTTTTCTAATGCTTATTTATTTTGAGAGAGATAGAGAGAGTGAGGAAGGGGCAGGGGCGGAGGGGGAGAGAATTCCAAGCAGGCTCCATGCTGTCAAAACAGAGCCTGACATACAGTTCAATTTCACAAATCTTGAGATCATGAACTGAGCTGAAATCAAGAGTTGGATGCTCAAACAACTGAGCCACCGAGATGCTCCTCTGCTATTAAAAAAAATATATATGTTTTATTTATTTATGAGAGAGAGAGGCAGCATGAACAGGGGAGGGTCAGTGAGAGAGGGAGATACAGAATCTGAAACAGGCTCCAGGCTCTGAACTAGCTGTCAGCACAGAGCCCGACACGGGGCTTGAACCCATGAACTGAGAGATCATGACCTGAGCTGAAGTCGAATGCTTAACCAATTGAGCCATCCAGGCACCCCTTTCTCTGCTATTTTAAACCATAGGGTTTATTGAAATTATTACAGCAGTCATATAAAACCAATATAGTAACAAAGAAAGTTTTGATTCTGTTTTTCTTTCATACCTTGTCCTTGATTGAAAGTTACCTCAAATTTTTACTTCTAGTAATGACAGATTAGGAAATGCAGAAGAATAGATCTCCTGAGATCAACTTGAAAAGTAAGGATGAATTATGGGACCAACATGTCTTGAAAGAAGGAAATACAAGGAAATTAGTTCAACATTTTGGGTAGCTTGTCCCAGGGAACATGAGTGAACTAGACCAAAAAGTAGCTGAGAGATTAAATCAATAAATGGAATATTTGAATTTGTCATATATAGAGACATAACAATTGGAGTTTAGATATTACTAAGTGAATGGATATATATTCAAATTTGACTTCAATGATACTCACTAAGATAATGATAATTAGAAATAGTAAAGCCTTATGGGGGACTAGAGCCAAGATTCAAATTATCTCATTCGCTACAGTTAGATTGAAGTGATTAGGGATTGGTAAATTCTCTTATCTCCTGCCCGAAGCAATCATAAGTGTTCTCTGGAGAAAGTATGATTCTCAGCTAATTTTTCCCCAATTTTATATAGTTATTAATCAGTCTAAAATAATCAGATATATGAGACTACAGGATAAACAGAAGAGGAAAACAAAAGAAAGAATAAAAACTAGAATTGAACTCAAAGTGAATTTTGATAATGAAGTTATCTGCAAGACTTAAAAAAAATTGCACCTTATGTTTTATGGAAAAAAGATGAGTAAGAAAATTTGCAGACGGACACTTAGGTGGCTTAGTCAATTAGTCAGACTTTGGCTCAAGTCATGATCTCACAGTTTGTGGTTTTGAGCTCTGCCTCGGGCTCTGTGCTGACAGCTCAGAGCCTAGTGCCTACTTCAGTTTCTGTGTGTGTTTTTCTCTCTTCCCTTACCCTGCTTCCTCTCTCTCTCTCTCTCTCTCTCTCTCTCTCTCAAAAAAAAGTAAGAAAGAAAGAAAGAGAGAGAAAGAGAGAGGAAGAAAGAAAGAAAGAAAGAAAGAAAGAAAGAAAGAAAGAAAGAAGAAAGAAAGAGAAAACCTGCAGAAATAATAATAAGTAAAATTACATTTTAGAATTTAAAAACACAATGATCTGGGGTAACTGAGTAGCTCAGTTGGGCCCAGGTCACATTCTCATGGTTTATGAATTTGAGCCCCACATTGGGCTCTGTGCTGGTAGCTCAGAGCCTGGTGCCTACTTAAGTTTCTGTGTGTGTGTCTCTCTCTCCCCTTCCTCTGCTTGTATTCTGTCTCTCTCTGTCTTTCAAAAATAAATAAATGTTAAAAAATTAAAAAATAAAATATATTAAAATAAAACCTCAATGATCTAATTAAGAACATAAATATGTTCAACAATTGATTAACTTCTGTTGAAGAGTGATTACATGAAATAGAATATAGATCTGATTAAAATATCCAGAATGGTCAATAATCTCTTTTTATATTCAAATCACTCCTTGATGTATGAAGCCATGATAATGTTGACCTTTACTTTACAGAGTAAGGGGAGTAATTGGGAAGGAAGCTAGGAACTTCTGTAATGTTAAAAATGGTCTGTATGGTTGCAATGCAGTTGCTTTTTTATAATTATTTTTATGCACCAGCATTTAATGTACTGTATCTGTAAGTGTATCTTAATGTATCTGTAAGTGTGACAATTCAATTACAAAATTAAAGAAAACCAATCTTAAAAATATTCTTTTCCCCCTTTCTATTTATTTCCAAAGCTCCATCCACATTTTCCTGGGCTCTCTAGAAGCTACTCTAAATCTCGTGCACCCTATCACAAACAGAACAGACTATATCAGAATTCAAATAAGTTTGTGCCTAACTCAGGTGTCTTCAAGCCATTTTAACAATCAAGTCCAATGAAGTCAATTTGTTGTCACTCAAGCAAAGCGACTGTTTCATTGCTTCAGCTATATACTGGTAATCTAATCTTTTAATCAATCTTTCCTCTTCTACACACACACACACACACACACACACACACACAAAACAAAAACAATTCCCCACAAAGAACTGTGAAAAGAATGAGATTTTACCCTGTGAGTAAGCTGACATGTTAGCCTGACACAGTTTCATAGATATTGTCAGAAGACATGAGATCTCTGGGTCAGAAACAATACAGTTTATTACTTGTGACACAGCTGGCAGCATGCCATTCATGTTTGTATCCCTTTGTCTTGTTCCCAATTCCCACAGGAATGTTTCCCACAGAGAAGCTTAAGTGGATTTTGTACAATAATATGTTTGTATCACAGCAAGGAATCCCAAACTCAAAAAAACAAAACACCCCAATTTTGTAAGAGGGTTGCTAGCAAACCTGCCCAACTCTTACCCTTGAAGGGATGTGTTATCTTTGTTAACCTAGTCAGAAGATGAATCTTCCTCTGCCCTAGAAGGACACCCTACTTCTATTTTCTAAGGCTCTTTGTTATAAAAGTATCCTTGAAAAGATACTTTTCAAGTATGTTGAATGTTCAAGAAATGTTCTTATATGATGTGTAGAAATATCATGGAAAATTGTATTTCTCCTCATCTATTTTTTTTCTTTGGTCTCACTCATTATGTGTTTGGGAATCAAGCTGACATAAAAAACCTTTACATATAATAATTCAAAAATATATTTACAAAAGCATATATTAATTGTTTATAAATATAACTCAAAGATATAGGTTAATAATTATCAGACAAGTTACAGGTCTCTAATAAAAACTCAGTCCTCTGTATCTCCTAGGTCTGTTGCTTACCCAAAACTTTAAAGTCATTGTGGCAAGCTTTCTAATATCTTATACCCTTATATCTTAAAATCTATTGATAATCGTCAATTCAAAAATTTTAAGGAATAAACCATTGCCTGGTTGTTAGTGTGATGAAATATTCAATTCCGGAACTTATTTTACAAATGTAGGCCTTTTATTTCATGAGAATTATTTTAAAAATGAGTTATGAGTTGTTTTCTAAATGAGTTATTTTATAAATTTATTTAATCTCATAGATATCATCACAGAAATCAAACAGTGTTAAGCCCTGTCCTAAATATGTCTATGCACTCACTTAATGACAAAAGTACTATTAATATACATATATGGAAGCCAAGTCATAGAGAACACATCCAAGGTCACACAGCTTGTAAGTTGCTGATTTGAGTTTCAACCCCAATCTAGTTTCACAATTTGTGTTACATGCGCTCTGACATACCACATGTATGTAAATGTTTGTCCCCTGCTGAGTTTTACTCTATTATTAACTTTTCTTCCTCTTCTCTATTCTGCTAAAGTTTCCCATAGATCTACCCATTTCTGATTTTATCTGAACTCTTGACTTCCTGGTTGAGCGCAAATTTACCTTTAAAGTATTTCCCATGACTTTTATAAGGCTGAACTTCTTTATCCTCCTAACATGTCTACCTCTTCTTTTATAGTTTCCTCATTTTGTGGGAGCACACCCTCCATGCTCTCCTGAATTAAAAATGTCTCTAAGATTGTGAGTGATGAGTTGCTTTAAAAATATACCTCTGTGGGGGCGCCTGGGTGGCTCAGTCAGTTGAGCGTCCGACTTCAGATCAGGTCATGATCTCACGGTTCGTGGGTTCGAGCCCCGCATTGGGCTCTGTGCTGACAGCTCAGAGCCTGGAGCCTATTTCAGATTCTGTGTCTCCCTCTCTCTCTCTGATCCTCCCCTGCTCATGCTGTCTCTATCTCTCTCTCAAAAATAAATAAAATATTAAAAAAAAAAAAACCTTTGTGGAATATATTTCAAAGATACCTCATGTGTATTTTCATACATGCCAAACCTCTGTTCCCTGGTCACTTATTTTCAATTTCTTGTTCTCATTTCCTAAAAAAAAATAGTGCAAATGTATACCTTATTCTTCTCTACCAAATGTCTAACAATTAACTAAACAAAATTTCCCATGAAAACAGTGTACATTTGAAATATCTAGATGTTTTTCTGTTGTAGGATTTTGAATTTAGGTGCCAGAGAAAAATAGGAAATATTTTATATGTGTTTTTATTTGGATTTTTACCCATCAATTGATTCAGCATTTGTCTTGTGACATAGACATCATGGAGTCATAGAGAAATGAGAAATTACTTAATGCACTTCTGGTACTTCGTACGAGACATTAAACCACCAGAGAAATGGAGCTATGTGAAGGTCAGAACAAACATCTTTCAATTTGATAATCTGTTAATACTTAGAGTGCTGGAAGAAACCATTAAATAAAGATATAAGAGTTTTTGAAAATGCCATTTGGTTTAGATGAGATTGCACTGACATATACTTTCAAATGATACATGGACTCTTCTTCGAGAAGTATTTATGAATGAGTTGTGAAATGTCACCATTTGCACACAAAAGTTTTGTGCAATCTTTCAAGTATTCAACTTTTCCATTAAAATTAATTGGAATATCCAGACTCCCACTTCCTGGGGTGGTAGTATTTGATGGGTTGTAGTTTTTACTCACTTCTTAGTTGATAAAACAGATCTATCTATATATAAAACTGTTCTTTGATTTATTTTTATTTTAGTTTCAAACTACAAAGTCAGTTTCAGTCTATGGGCATAGCTTTTGAGAAATGGGCTTTATGGGGGCACTTTAGAAAATGATGTGTGGTAGTATAAGCATTAAATTTGAATTCTCTTGTAACCAATGACAATTAGAAAACATAAACTATGAAATTCACTGAATGCTATAAAGTCTGGTTTCATTGCAGATTCATCTTATCCTCAATAGTATATAAAAATAATACTTTCAAGTGTCTTCCTTAGACAAAGGGCTTTATAAATATTATGTCATGTAATCCACACAACAACTCTTATAAATACATATTATGGTAACCATTTAAAAATATTTACACAAACACTGAAGTTCAGACAGAAGAAGTAATTTACCAAGTTCAGATGCCTGTTAAGTCAGGGAGGGAAATTGAAAACCCTGTCTTTAAATCTAATCCCATGATATTTTCACAACGCCACATGTTAATAACAGTATGGGCTTCAGATGTCTTAAAAGACTTCATTTTTCCTTGTTTAACAAAATGCAGTGACATGGTATTTATTAAATAATGCTGACTGAATGTCTGTCTTAGAAAGTAATCAAGAGATCTGAACTGACGTTAACAATGGTCAGCACTTACTATGAGCCAGGCAATTTGTTATTTAAACCTTATTGTATTTAATTCTTATATCAACACTTAAAAGTTAGACTTAATTACTTTTTATTTTACATTTGCATAAAATGAAGATTGGAAATTTTAAATATTTTAATTTCTTCCATGTATAAGTTCTAGATATTGTGCTAAGACTTGGGTTTATTGGTAAAAAAAAAAGAAAAGAAAAAGAATTCTGTTCTCTGGCCATAGGAATCCTACAGTTGAATAAAGAAGGGCATTATTTTTAAGATCATATGAGTAAATTTAAAATGGCACCCTCTCTACATTCATTGAAGCAAAGGCTGATTGTGTTCTAAATGTCAGTAGGAAGGGTTTAACCTAATTTAGGTTTTGTCCCATACATCCTGGTACTTCTGATAAACTGGTTCATGACTTCCCTTGATCTTCCAACTTCATTTTCTAGGCCTGCCTTCTCCAACAACCCCTCAAGTTAGGCAATGCATGATTTTCACAAGAAATTTCTCATTCCATCAAACCGCTTTCCTGATTAAAACCCACACATACATGATGCCCAAATATTCCTGCAGCTTATTACTAACATAGAAAGAAAAAAAAAAAAAAAAAGAGAAACTTACCTTCAGTTTATAGGATAATATTGATCTCATTTCCAATCTCAATGCCAGTCAGTCTCCTTGAGTTCTCCCACACTAACTTGACATAGCTACACAGGTCTCTCATTCCCCATCCCCACCCCGCCCCTAAATCCTCAAACATTTTTGTCTCTGGTGTTTTGAATTTACTCTTCTCTTCTCTAAAATATTTTCCTTGGCATCCTTCAAATATCTGGCTTCTTTCCTTCAATCAGATATCCTTGAAATCCTGACCTACATAGAAAACCTCGCCTTCACTCTCATTTCCAACGTTTGCCCCACCACCTCCTCTGTTAGTTTCACATTATATTTAGCGTTCATTTCCTTTCACAAACTTATAACAATTTATAGCCTTTTAATTTAATCATGAGGCATTTCATCTTGTAAAAAAAAATATCTGATACTTGTTAAAAATGGTAAGGGAGACTCCTCACAACTGTTATATAAGGCTCTGACAAAAAATCAAGTAGATCCTCCCTTGCTGGACTTGAAGAAGTTTCCACATTACAAGCTTCCACATTACAAACCATGAAGGGAAACAAACAAACAAAAACAACTCTGGGTGGCACTCTAGGCACTGATGGCATCCCCAGCCGTCTCCTTGATAGTGAGAAAACAAGTAACCCGGTCATACAAATGCAGTAACTGAGTTCTGTCAACGCCCTGAAATGATCTTAGAAAAAAGCCTCTAGCCTCAGGTAAGAACTAACAACCAACCTGATACTTTGATTTCAGTCTCATAAGATCTAAACAGAGAACACACTGAAGCTGTGGCCAGGCTTCTGACCTATAAAACTTGTGAGATAATAAATGGGTGGGTTTTTTTTGAGCCCACTAAGTTGCTGAAAATGTGTTACTATGTGCAGCAATAGGAAACTATTATAAACACAAAATCCTCACATTTATTTTCTTTCACACTTTTAGGTGATAGAATTCAATGTAAATCTAAATTCTTGCTTACATATTGAGAACCTTGTTTCTCTACATTTAAGATATTATAATTATTTCCTTTCATTGTTATCCTATTTTCTCGCAATATAAAGTGAATTTGACAGACGGGTATTCAATTTTTTGTTGTTGTTAATAGGATTTTCCAGATGAAAGTTAAATGCCTTTTGCGGTGCCTGGTTGGCTTAGTCAGTAGAGAATGCGACTCTTGATTTCAGGACTGTGAGACTGAATACTGCAATGGGTATAGAAATTACTTTAAAAAAACAACTTTTTTTTTTGCTCTACCAGATATGTTTCTTTCAGAAAGATATTAAGATGTTCAAGGCACTGTAAATTTCCAAACATCAGACTGACATACTTCATACAGAGGTGTGAAGTCTGGGCTCTATATGACATCTCTTGTAGGTGTTTAGTGTGAGTCAGATTCCGAAATCCAATCAACTTGAGAGTACTTAAAAGCAAGCAAACAAACAAACATTGACTCAATTTTCAAGGTAGGAGATTAACTTCATACTATGACAAACTGACTAAATTTAATGGCATCTTGTAAACCTTCTTGGCCACTTATATTAGGTAATAGCTCCTCGAAAAATAGCAGATGATTGTAAGATTTCAGAGAAAAGTGTGTATGTCTCATTCAGTTTTGTACCGCTATCTTCCTTAGCAGAGGAGATACTGTGTGTTCCACAATATCTATGAATTAATATGTGAAGTGATCAATTATTTTAAATAGTTGAATACTTTTAAGAATTAAGTTTTTGCTCTGCATTAACAGAAAAATCCCACAAGATCGGTATCAGCAAATATGTATTACTCAGTAACTCTGTCCTTGCAGCATTTTGCTGGTCTCTTGGTTCCTATTTGCTTACATACATGAAGAATCATTAAGTTCTAAATGTGTTTTTGAGGATATTATTTTTTGAGAGTACAGAATTATTATTGTTAAATATATTTATTGTGTATTTGTAAAACATACTTTTTCAATAACATATTTAATGTGTTCGAACATTGTTTTTAATTTTTTTTTTTTTTATTTCTAGGAGAGAGAGACAGCGTGAGCAGGGGAGGGTCAGAGAGAGAGGGAGTGACAGACTGAAACAGGCTCCAGGCTCTGAGCTGGCAATCAGCACAGAGCCCGACGCGGGGCTCGAACCCACGAACTGCGAGATCATGACCTAAGCGAAAGTCGGACGCTTAACCGACTAAGCCACCCAGGCGCCCCGAACATTGTTTTTAAAAACTTGAAAAATATGTGAAATTATCATACATAACACATAGTAGCATTTATAAAATGTAGAGTGAGGCTTTGTGCTTGCTGCTATTTAGTATTAGACACTAAAGTATTGCTGAATTATTCAGTTGAAAAATTAAAATCAAAAGTATTTATTGAGAATCTTTTTTATGCACTAGGCAGTGGCAGTGTTCCATGAAAGGACCAAGGATCAATTGATAATTACAGATCCCTTTGGAGTTACACAGAAAACTAGGCAGAGAGAGAGAGAGAAAGAGAGACAAGAGAAGAAATGTATATATTTGTGGATGGTTGTAAGTGCTATGCAGAAACTGAAAGGAAGCAATGTGAAGAGAGGAAGGTCGAAGTGTGTAATTTTCAATAGAGAAGGGTCAGACATGTCACTGATAAGGTGAAATGTGAGTGATGATTAAAAGAGATAAGAAAGTGTACCATGTGGATATCTGATGAAAAGTATTCCAAGCCGATGGCACCACAAAGGTAGGTATCAATCCTGTGATTGATGAGCCAAGCAGAGACTGGCCTTGAACGAGATCTAAGAGGTAACAGAAGCCAGATCCCATAGGTTATATGGGCCATTGAAGCCTCATAGGCATTCCGGTATGTGAAGACGGAAGTTATTGAAAGTTTTCACAAAAGAAATGAAGGCAAAGTTCAGTGGCACAAATATAACTCATTGAGTGGATGAGATGGTGGAAGGTTGTGGTCTTTTCTGATGCTTACTTTTACTCAGTAAAATAAAAAGAAAGGGAATTAGCTAGGTCTGATCATGGAAAGAAAATGTGGATGTTTGGAGGTAAGGTAATGGATTAACAGAACGAGTAATGACTCACTTCAGATAAATTATCATTCAAGTGGCACCAATTACTATGGCTGTGTATTTTTCACAAGACAGATCCCGTGAGATTGAAGAAAAAACTTAGCTAGGACTGAGATTTTGCCAAATAATCACAATGAAATGAGCACAAAATAAGTGAATCAGAAATTTATGTATTTTTTAAATTTAAAAAATGACACTGAAATTAAACTAAGGAAGCCAGTTAGGTCTCTTTGCAATTAACACCTGATAAACAATAGGGATTCTTAACCAATTCCACATTTTACATAGTATACACTGAGATAAAAGGCTTTATGAAGAAACTTATAAATCAGGAGTCACAAAATGATTTAGGTCTTAGACTCTCTATATAATCAGAAAGACATAAGCCAGGGTTAGGGTGTGATGATGGACCAAGCCATGAATTTGCATTCCAGAAAAAGGAATCCAGCTTCTGGTTCCTCTCCCTTCTTCAGTTCAAGAGGATAGTGACTTTGTCTGGAAGGACAAATGTGCTAATGAAGCAACTAAAGCCTTCACTTAGGTGACAGCTCTGTTAGCAGTTGGATTTAGGTGCACACGATGGGAACAAGTCACATGGCCGTATGGGAAACTACCCTGGGGGTAGCCTTTTGTGCTGGGGGAATTGTAGTGCCTCCTGCTAGCTCACTGTACAGGAAGCCCAGATAAATGCCCATGGTCATGCTGGGGCAGGCCTGCTTGTTACATCATTCTATATAGTGAGTTAGACCATGGCATATTAAAAAGATATGGACTAAAAGTCAACATTGTTAAATGACAATCCATTAAGAATAAAATCCTGTGACTCATTTATTCAGCCCAAGATTTTCCAAAAGTGAGGCAGTACAAACAGAGCATAAGTAATTAGAAGTACGCTGATTCTTTAATGTCTCAATAAGTGATTTTAGCACTTAAGGTATCCATTATTTCAATACGAAATGGAAAGATTTGGACAACAAAACAAATCCATAATTTTACTCAGAGAAAATTTACTGATAAGTTTTTAAAAATGGGTAGAGTAGCATATAGCATAAAATAGGATTAATGGAATTTAAAAACCAAGGGTAAATGAGATACTAGGTATAAATGGCACCAAATTCTCAAAGGCTACTGTAATTTTACAGCAAAATGAAATGATGAACTATAAGGCCAGGGATTTGCAAGAAGAAGTCATTTTCACTGATCTTTTCCATTTTAATTTCAGAAAGAACCTTTTTGATCTTTTTTATATTTCTCTTTTAAAATATTTAACTGCACCCTGGGATATAAAGCAGATGTCGAAGAGGAGTCAGAAGGAAGCTCAGTTCTGTTAAAGAAATATCAAAGAACAATTGTGCTTGCTCTCTCTATATATTTCTCTTTCTTTCCCTCCTTCTCTCCTTTCCTTCTGTTCTTATTTTAACTTCTTTAACTTGAAAATATTTTAGTAAGTCTTGCCATTATGTTTCCAGGTATGTAGACATGTTACATGTTCCCTTTCCTGTTAAAACAGTTTTTGGTTCCTAACTGGCAATATAAACTTTTTATACTCAATAAAATTGCAGAAGAAAATCACCTTGATTATATCCACAACACTTTTGTGGACAGATAATTGTTTTAATAAAGTAAACATAGTCATTTGAATTGAAAAATAATATACAAGGAACAAAAGACTTAAGAAAAAAACTGTAATACTTTTGTAAAAAAGCTAATTTACTTAGAATTCCATAGGCTTTCACTTTTCTGTCCTCCATATTAAACCTCCTAATAAAGTAAGTTGGACATTGCCTTTGTAAATCTGTCTATATATATAATATCATGTGTTTAATGAAAAATGCTTATGGTTTAACATCAGCTTCAGAGGGGTTCCTGGGTGGCTCAGTTGGCTAAGCACGGACTCCTGACTTTGGGTCAGGTCATGCTCTCACAGTCATGAGATCGAACTGCACGTGGAGCCCTGTATCAGGCTCCAGCTGGGTGTAGAGCCTGCTTAAGATTTTCTCTCTTCCTCTTTTTCTGCTCTTTCCCAGCTTTCTTGTGTGCTAACTTTCTCCCTCCCTCTCTCTTTCTCTCAAAATAAAAAAGTAAATAAATAAATAATTAAATAAGTGAATAAATAAATAGCAATAAAGTCAGCTTCAACAATATAACTTAATCTATCACTATACTAATTAAATTAGATTGTCATATATCTTCTTTAATAACAGATTCACCATGAGTAACTGTAAAATTAGAAATAGTCTTTATTGGTAGATTTAATCATTTTCCTACAGAACGCTAAAATCGGGTTTAAATATATCTCACATTAGTATATCAAAATATCTACCCATTTAAGTGGTTTATCTGCTCTTCTGAACTTTACTTTGCTTAAGTAATATCCTTATGGAGCTGTAAAGTAAGGTATCATTCCTAATTCTTTTTCTTCCTGACATCCCATATCCAATCAAACTCTGCTGATCAATTTTTCTCAAAGTTTGTCTAAACCCAGTCCAATTTCCTCGGTCTCCATTGCCTTTAGCAGCCTCCAAATCACCTGCCTAATTTATCTGCACAGGTAAATTTTTCTCATTGGCCTGTGCATTTCCCTTCCTAATAATGTATAATGTATTTTTTAGATACAAACTTTTATTTGTTTAATTTTTAAGTTTTTAATTTAAAATTTTTATTATTGTTTTAGATACAAGCTTTTAAAATTAGTTACCTATTCATGACCTATCTCTTCTGAATATATTTTGATCTTCCACCTAATGTAATGAAAGTCCTTAGTAGGGTTTAATGTGCTTTACAAAGTGGTAATTGGTATGACCCTGCTTAATTCTCTAGCCTATTATTCTTTGCCTAGTTCCCCACATTTGGTTGAAAGTTGAGTGTACTATACTGTGAGAGCACGAGAGACCAAAATGTTAAATGTCAATTCTGAACCTGGATTTATAGTCAGTCTCTCTACTCATGTTTGAATTCTTTCCCTTTATTCAGAAGCAAAGTAATTTCTAATGACAATTCTTTGCATACTGTGCCTGAACTATCAAAAACAAGCAAAAATAAGAGACAATTTTTCAAGGAAGATATACATAGAGCCAACACATATTTGAATTATTCTTAACTATCTTAAACATTAAAATGCAAATTAGTACATAGAGAAAGCATTTAAGTGAAAATACTGGCAAATTTGAAAAAGTACTAAGGGCATACTTTGGGAAAGACATCAACGAAATGATTAGAAGTATCATTGCTGAGGAGACCATAAATTAACCACAACTTTGAAAAATAATTGACTATTATTCCTTAAATATGTATTTCTTAGTGCCCAGCAATTTTCCTTAGAAATATTTATTTCATACAGAACAGAACATGAGATATATATATATATATAAATAGTCAATGCAGCATTTTTTAAAATAGCTGATCTGTGCAAAAACTTTATGTGTTATTCAGAAAAGGAAGAATTTCATAAATCATATAATATCCACACAATTAAATGTTAGGAAGCCAAGGAATAAAACTAGGCAGCTTATGTTTTTTAACGAAAATGTTCTGTGATAAATTTGTGGGGTGAAAAAGCAAAGTGCCAACTGTTATGAATAATGGGATCATATCTTGGTAAGAATATGTGTAAAACTTCATGTGAAATGTGATTCCTATTTTACATAGAAGATATTCCCTCACAAAGGAGTGTGTGACTTGATAGATACATAAGCGCAGGGAGAAGTCAGGGAGAATGGTTACTGTTATTAACATATGTGACAGTTTACTGTACAGAATATATTGTCAAGGTTGCTATCTTTTCTTTCTTTTTGCAGTTTTGATCTATATTTTTCATAAATAAAGGATATTGGAAAGGTGACACCTAGTTGTTAACACCTCTTCTAAGGACTTGATTTTTTGTGAAGATGAGTATAGATCTTGTCCAGAGCAGTGTCCTCATCCAAACAGCCCATTTTCACCATTTTCAAAGATGAAGACTATAAGAAGAGAATGTCATTTTACTTACAGTTTCCTTGCTCCTTAATTTATCCTCTTAGGGGTTGTACTGTTCTGAAGGGCCAAGATGATCTTACCCCCATGTCTGGCCCATTGGTTAGAATTTCCAGAATGCAGGGCACCTAGGTGGTTCAGTCAGTTGAGCGTCCGACTCTTGATTTCGGCTCAGGTCATGATCTCAGTTTGTGTGATCAGGCCCCATAATGGGCTCTGTGCTAACGGTGTGGAGTCTGCGTGGGATTCTCTCTGCCCCTCCCCTGTGCACGCTCTCTCTCATTCTCTCTCTTTCTGTCTCCCTCAGTCCCTCTTTTTCTCTCAAAAAAAAAAAAAACACTTCAAATTTATTTAAAAAATGTCTACAATGCAGAGTCCATTGGGCTCTATGACCGGAAGCACCTAGGTAAACAAGTACAGCATGACACTCTGAGCAAAACCTTAGCTAATTACCCTTAATGACAGTAGGAGACTAATTTGCATTCTATTGAAATGTGGCCAAAGTTAGTGACTCCCCTGAATATTGCATGCCCTTCGTGTCGTGTCTCAAGAAATATTTGTTTGCGTATTTTTCCCATAACCAAATGCATGATTAATATCTGGAAAGTTCTTAGAAATCTTGAAACTAACCAACTAGGATTTTATTATAATTTTCCCCATCTGCCATCTTTTCTAATAATACTGTTAATAACAAAATATTCCAATCTATGTGTCCCTTCCAAAATTCTCCTCTGAGAACTCAACAAATTCAGAATTCTTTCCCATCTGTGGTGTTCTAGCACTGGGAATCTCTAACAAAACCGCGCACCAAATACTGTGTCCTTTGGTGTCATTTCCCTTCAGATTCTGTCACCGATGAACTAATCCTCCCCTTTATTTTCCCACCCTCCTGAATCACAGATTGATTTCTACTAAAAAAATTAAGTCTCTATACTCTTAGGAGTATATTAGAGTAACAGTGGTATCACATATGCTTGGAGGCTAAATGTGAACAAACTACATTGTTTTAGTAAATCCTGGCAGTATTTCTCAATATATTCTTTCGTGATGAAAAAGTCATCCTGGAACTATGGAGGAGAAAAGTCCAAACACACTATGAAATAGAGTAGTATGCAAATAATTCTACTCCCTATGCCCTTTAAGGAGAGTTTGTATGAGATTGTATTGAGAGTTATGAAAATAAACATGACCTCAGACTCAGGAGTCAGTAAGGTTCTCAGCTGATCTTAGCCCTGGGGATATTTAATAGCCAGAAAAAAAAAAAAAAACATTGTATGATTCTATGATTCTTAGATGCTGTTACTTCAATCCAGTAGGTCTACTCAAAACAAAAGAATAACTTCATCCATTTTTTCAAGCAATACACACACACACACACACACACACACACACGAAGACATGCATACAACAGTCTATTTAAATACTAGAGAAAAGCTAGAAGGATTGACTTTTTGACTTATTTTAATATGGCCTGCTCATATTCAATGAGAATTTCTATTTTCTTCATGAATTGAATTCTGAACAAAAAGCTCATTTAAGATGGAATCCTATTTTTCCTGAATTCTCTTGTTCACCCAATCTAGTTACATTTAATGATTGTTCAGATCATAAGTGAAAACTGAAATGCAGGGCAGTCTTTACTTGAAAAGTGAACTACTTGACAATTTGGGCTCCTATACAAATAGAAGGTAATAGTTTAGTCACATAGGCTAAGTTTCAGGCAGAATATAATTCAAATATGCCCATCAATTATGAAATATTGCACATAAGTGTTTAGCAAAATGTGCAGAAAATGCTCAGTAAATGCTATTTTTATTGTTATATAATTTATTTTGTTTGTCCATGATTATTTGATCGCTTTTTCCAATGCTGACCCCTTAGTGCTCAGGTCTAGATTTTACATGATATGTCTCGTTCAGTTAAGTAAATCAATATTTCTCTGGCAAGAATTTTGTTTATCTCCTGGGTGGATAAAAACTATTTCTTATGCCTCTTATGAAGGTAGCAAAGGTAACAAAGCAGAAACATATTCCACTGCACACTTGGAAGGAAGGGAGAGTGTATTATAGCTCTAGAAAGATACAAGTAATATAGACCTAATCCACCTGCAGGCTAATTTTGAGGAAAATATAGTTATTGTAACAAATTATTTTTCAATGGTGCCTTTGTAAATCACTATGTAATATATGGTGTTAATTTAAATTTAAGAAAAGATGAAACAAATATGACAATTGTCCCTGTTTCTGATAATGTATACAATTCAATATACCACACACACACACACACACACACACACACACACCATTTAAAACATAATTAAAACATAATTATATATATATATACACACATATATATATAGTGTCTATTTATATCAAAGAAATGAGCCTGAATTTTATTTCTAGAGACTTTGTTGCTCATATTCTTTACCAAACTATATATATATTATTTTTATGTGTGAATTTTTTAATTTACTACAGTTTGGGAACAAAACAAGAATGAGCTAAAGTAAATTTTTATCGTAATACTTTAAGAATGAGCTAAAGTAAATTTTTATCTTAATACTTTAAAAGTATAAAAACCTTTAATTAAGCTCATTAAATGTATTTGTATAAATAAAAATGAGGTGAAGAGATTATGATACCTCTTCTTTGATGTGCATAAAGGTAGTAGGTTTCAAAGGTTAAGCTTAATAACTTTTATTTATATTTCCATAAATCATATATATTAGTTTTTTAAATACTCAACAAACTTGGCCTTCTGTCAATACAAATGGCTTGGGTTTTATAATTAATATGGATACTTTTAAACTCTATCTAATTTAATTTGGATTTCAATTTAAAATTTATAACAAAAAAGTAAAAAATTTATAACAAAAAAGTCATTTGGTTACCAAAATGGCATTTTCAAAAAATATTTCAAATAAGTTGTATTAAATATAGCTAGCACATGTCATCTCCCATTCCACAACTCTATTGTGCAGAAGTCACTATTTCTTCTCAAGTGACCATTAAAATACTTATTTCAAAAATAGGTAGTTATCATGCTACAAAAGATCTAATATTTATCAAAAGCAGAAATACTATATGTTATTTAATACGGTACACTACTTTTAAAAATTAATAGCTGGAATATTTAAAAAACATATTCTGGCCAAAAAAAAAGTTCTAAATATTTGTTAAGTAATGCTTTGTTCAAATTAAAAGCAAATCAAAAACAGCAGAATATTAGGGCACCTGGATGGCTCGGTTAGTTAAGTGTCTGACTCTTGATTTCAACTCCGGTCATGATCTTACTGTTCATGAGTTCAAACCCTGTGTCTGGCTCTGCGCTGACAATGTGGAGCCTGCTTGGAATTCTCTGTCTCTCTCCCTCTCTCTCTCTCTCTCCCCCTATCCTGCTAGCTCTCCTTTCTCTTTCTAAAAATTAATAAATAAACTTAAGAAATAGAAGAATATCTGAAAAAATGTAATTGAATATAGCTAAAGTCTGCTCACAAAAAAGTAACCAAAAATTTCCTATTTCAAACACACATTTTAAATATAAAAACAGAACAACAACTAAAAACAGAACAAGAGTATCTCAAAGGGAAAAAGAGGTTAAAATATGAATTAAGTTTATATTACTAATTTATTTTTCTTATTAAGTAAGATTTGTTTTGTTTAATAAATTTGCATCTGGGCAAGTTCACTTTGATATTTTGCTTTTACTTTCTGTTTTATTGCTTATCTTCAAAGAATAGAATTTAAATTATTTAAATTTGGGGATTTACATTATGACCTCACATATGCTGTTTTGCTAAATTATTTGAGCTTGCTGAAACATGCTAATCACTTATTATATGCTTGAGAAATATTTGTGAACATAACAGAAAGCATGTGTCTATGCTCCTTGTGTTGTTTAAGTTCCTTTGTGGACAGATAAGAAATGTATAACACATAGTAAGTAGATGTATGAATAAGTAAATTATATAGTATGTTAGAAGGTGATAAATATTATGACTACCTTAAGAAAAAATTGAGTACACAGTGAACAATTTGCAAATGTATGTGGGGTGGCCAATTTAGCCCCCTTAGAGAAGGGCTTGACAAGGTCAAGGAGTTAAGGAGGTAAATCTCTAGGGGGTAAATTCCAGGCAGGGGGAGCAGCTAGTTCCAAGACTGAAGAGTGGCAGTATTATGGGTGAAAAAAAGATGTGCATGGGGAGTAAGTAAGTGATGGCGGATATTAGAATGTAATTCAGGGGCACCTGGGTGGCTTAGTCGGTTAAGCGTCCAACTTGCGCTTAGGTCATGATCTCGCGGTTCGTGGGTTGGAGCCCTGCCTGGGGCTCTGTGCTGACTGCCAGCTCAGAGCCTGGAGCCTATTTCAGAATCTGTATCTCCCTCTCTCTCTGACCCTCCCCTGCTCACGCTGTCTCTGTCTATCTCTCTCTCTCTCCTAGAAATAAATAAATAAAAAAATATTAAAAAAAAAGAATGTAATTCAGATATATGGAGTGATAGTAAGGAAAATTTGAAGTATTATAAGCCAGTTTGAGAAATTCAGCTTTTACTCCCTGTGAAATGAGTAGTTAAATCTGAAAATTTTTTAAATAGAAAAGTGACATGATCTGGGGCACCTGGGTGGCTTGGTGAGTTTTGCGTTAAACTCTTGGTTTTGGCTCAGGTCATGATCTCATGGTTCAAGAGTTCAAAGCCCTCATCAAGCTCTGCACTGACAGCTCAGAGCCTGCTTGGGATTCCCTCTCTCTTACTTTCTCTGCCCCTCCTGCCCGAGTGATATCTCCATCTCTCTCAAAATAAGTAAATAAACTTTTAAAAAATTAACCAAAAAAAAAAATGACATGATGTGACTTACGTTTCTAAATGATCACTTTTGTAAGGAAGCAAGGATGGATGTGGGGAATTGTAGGAGGGTATTGTAATTATCCAGGGATGATGATGATTATGATTATGATGATGTGTTATCTAGGGCAGCAGCAGAGTACTTAGGGAGAAATGCAGATTTCTAATAAGATTAATGTCCTTGTACAGCAGCACTTGCCTAGGAGGTAACAAACTGAATGTCGTTCTAATGCACTCAAACTGTTAAACAATGATGGTCTTGGAGCAAACTACCAGATAAGACTGAGTGATGACCAGGGATTTTAGTTAGCCCATTCACCAGATCCCCAATGGACCCAAGCAGACAGCTTTCCCTGGCCAATGAAAATCAGGACTCGTTTGAACCAACCAAGTATAGACTGAAACATTTTCCACCTGATCCAGGCGACAAACTTCTCAACCCTGGTTAACACATCATGAGCCATCATCTTCCTGCTCATAAAATCGTTTGGCTTCTCTCCCTTAGTGAACATTCAGTGAATTTCTTCATTAATTTGTGTTTCTTTGTATGACAAGCAAAGTCAGTTTCAACTTTTAATTACTCAATGAATTTATATACTACCTTATTCATCTTTAGCTTTTGTAGTTATTTATTTAAAGCCCTATGAACATACTTTAAAAGTAGTGCTAATAGAGGGGCGCCTGAGTGGCTCAGTCAGGTGAGCATCCAGCATCGGCCCAGGTCAGGGTCTCACCATTCCCGAGTTTGAGCCCCACATTGTGCTCTGTGCTGACATCTCAGAGCCTGGAGCCTGCTTCAGATTCTGTCTCCTCTTCTTTCTCTGCCCCTCCCCCACTCATGCTCTGTCTCCGTCTTTCAAAAATATACATTTTAAAAATGTTTTAAAAAGTAGTGCTAATAGGGGCACCTGGGTACCTCAGTCGGTTAAGCGTCCAACCTCTGCTCAGGTCATGATCTCATGGTTGGTGGGTTCGAGCCCCACGTTGGACTCTGTGCTGACAGCCAGCTCAGAGCTTGGAGCCTGTTTCTGCTTCTGTGTCTCCCTCTCTCTCTGACCCTCCCCTGCTCACGCTGTCTCTCTCTCTCTCTCAGAAATAAATAAAATATTTTTAAAATTTAAAAAAAAATTAGTGCTAATAGAAAAAAAAATTCTAATGGGATTTCCTGAAGAAATTAGATGTAGAATGAGAAAGACAGAGGGAAATACATTTATAGATTACCTCAAGCTGCTTGAAACAAAAGTGTATTATACTAATCTTTAAAACTATATATATGTTGGGGCTCCTGGGTGATTTAGCTGGCTAAGTGTCAGACTCCTGATTTCAACTCAGGTCATGATCAGTTTGTTGGGCACTGTGCTGACAGTGCAGTGTCTCTTTAGGATTCTCTCTCTCTCTCTCTCTCTCTCTCTCTCCTACTCTTGCCTCTCTCTCTCTCTAAATATATACATACATATACATGTCAAGAGGCAAGTAACCCATAAGGATTTAGGAATATATATTATTCAAAATCATATGTAATCTAGCGAACTTCCATATTTAACTTCCCTTTATGCTTTGGGACTTGAAATCAGTACGCTGCAAGCCGGTGCAGCCATCAAGTCCTCCTTGCTGACATGTCAATTGCAACCACAAGATAGAGCTAAACCTGAGCCCTCTGCTCATTCCACATCCAGAATAGCGTGGTATCTCCTACCCTCTGTTCTTTGTGAGATGCCATGGCGCTTCTGATGGCTCTAAGTCCTCTCCTAGAGTCTCCATCAGTCCTTTGGGATCAATTAAATGAATGGCACCACAATCACGTGTGGTGAAACTACTGAAGAGCTGCAGGTTTTCGTGCCTTGACCAGATCAGATATCCCTGATAAATGATAAGAAGCAATGGTGAGCACAGTTCTCCAGATTTCAGGCCATCATCTTAGGCTCAGCTGTTCTGGCAGAAATGAAACAAAACAGATCCATTTGCAAGTTTTTACATGTTCTTCAACCATTGCCAATGGTCTGGCTAAGTGGTCTAATCACAAAAATAATTCCTTATTCAAGGATGCCACCCTTGGGTACAAAACTCTGCAAAGTTCGTGCCTTACAGCCACTCAAAATATAAATCCAGGTCACACAAGTGCCTATGTATTCTAACACAACCGTATATGTCCTCTTCAGGATATTACTTACGGCTGTTAGGGTCCTACACATTATTGATAGCTACAAAGTCACTCATTTAATTTCTCAAAATACGCAGTGCTGGGCTCTTAAAGGCATTTAATGGAATTTCCATCTCTCTTACCAGCTTCAGGCTACAGGCCTCGTAATGCGCCTCAATGGCTTAATGAAACGAGTTCAAATTCAATTAAATGAAACATGACACATTTCAGTTTTCTGTTAAATATCGGGGGCTCATTTTAATAAATTGTCCGACTCTATTATTGATGTTTGACTAAAGTTTATAAGCCCCATCACTCCTGTTCCGCTCTGCCCCACATCTGGGCAAGCAGATAAGAAAGTCTGGGTGCTTCTTTTGGTGCTGGTGGGAAGTTCAAACCACAGAAGCCATGATCCATGTAAGGGACCACTTATTCTAGCCCCACCCCCTACAAGCCACTTATACCTCCCTGGTCTGTCAAGCAATTTTTGGACTGCTTGGGGACCTGCCCCGCTCTCTTCATAAAGCCTGACTAGGGGAGTAATATATCTTTTCATACTCTCTTAGTACAGCTGTGCCATCATGAGTCTCAGTATCGGCATTAGATTTTGTGGTGATGGAGCCCCTACTTCTGCAGGGTGACCAATGCAGTCGGCTAGTGTCATGTAGGAGGGAAATCTTCAATATTATGATTCAATTTCTGTTTCTAGGTTGAAATATATGGACCGTGTCAGGATGAAAATATTTGTCTGACATTATCCTCTGACAGATCCACCCAATGAGCGTGGCCCAGCAGAGTTGTGCATAGAAAGAAGAGAGGTGCAGTATTGAGTCTAATGGGAAAGTGCTCAGGAGATATTTGCAGACCACAGAAACGAATCCATTGGGGGTAGTATCCATTTTTTCTCCCCTTTATCATATCATTGATAATGAACAAAGTCTATTTCTGATAGTATTTCTTGAAAAGAAACAGTGTCTAAAACCATCATTATGTAATTACATGCCTTATTCCTCATGATCCTTGCTGCCTAGGTCATCACAGAGAAAATATTCCTTACTGATGATGATTCTGGAAGTCTAAACACTGTTCATTATAGAACATCCTTCCAATCAACTAGCTTCATCTGGGAATATAATGTTAAAATAACAACCAAAAATGGGGAAAACTTTTGGACTGTGTTTTTTTAGGTTTTAAATGATTTGCTTTAAGTAGAATAAATAATAGAAATTAATAACATCTTTTATGTGTAGTGGAAAAGTAAATAAAAATCAAATACTAATAATAGTGACATTTTTATACCTTATTCTTTATAGTAACAAGAATAATATGCAAATCTGAAACATTTCCAACATATTGAGTTTTATTTAGAAGATGATCGAGTCACTGTGAACTTATTTTTAATTTAAAAATTAGCTTAATTTTAATAGAACATTAATTGAGATACTACTTAAATGACTTTTTAGGACATGATCAGAAAATACAATACCAATAATTAAAACTATCCATTGCTAGAAGTTTTATTCCAGGTCACAAACAAGATAATGACTATTTTTACAATAGACTTGCATGGCATTATAGTATTTCTAAAATTTATATTTTTACATTTTTATCCTTCAATGAAAAATTACAATTAAAATGACTTGATCTTTCCATAACATTTTTGTTTAATCTTAGTTGAAATCAAGAATATTTTTAAGCACTCATATAGTAAACTAATAATTAATATTGACCATTGCCTCATGTATTGCTTCATATTGGGCATTGTATAAAGAGTACAATACAATAAGCTAAAAACAATAAAGAGTGTGCTAAAAAATTCCACACTAGTCATTGGTTTTATCTCTAGATAGGTTTGTTTTTTGCAATGTCCCTTTACATACATTGGCCCAATTGGTACTTACAACTCTCTAGGTGAGTAATGTGGAGATATTAGTATTCCAACTTAATGAATAAAAAATGAGTTGCCTACACCTCACAGCTAGTATGTGGCATGTTCCTGTGTAATACCAAGTTCATATGAATCCACATAAAGTACACCTTTTAGTGAACTACACCATATAGATTTACTTATTCAGAGAATAGAGATGAAATATCTGTGATAATTTGTGTGAAGCTATAACTATTTTCCAGCCTCTCTCATATCACAATGCCCCAAAAAGTATGAAGCACAAATAGAGCAGGATATATAATTAGACCAATTTCAAAAACACCATAGAAAGTACAGAGATAATTTTATTTCTATTCGAAATCAGAATTAATTCTATGATTGGAATTATGGAGAATAAAATTGTCAATGGGCAGCAATAGTGAACTTTTCCACTGTAGACATTGGAAAAAATAACACATTGGTCAAAAGTATCCATTCATTTATTTATACATTCCTGAATTTATTCATTTAATAAATATTGAATGAGAACTTCTTATATATAAGGCACTAGGAAGCTATATAAAGATAGAAAGAATATAGATCTTGCTCTCTAAGGAATTACAGTTCATAGAAAATAAGTGAGTGACAAAAATTACCATTAAAATGTTTTAAAACCTACATATTCTTTAGAGAAAATATTCATTTTAATTGTTATAAGGGTACTATCAATGTATGACACATATTTCCTCTCTATTGTACATGCAACAAAAGTGACACTTTTGCAATAGGAGTTCCAAATATAACCCAGATAATGGCAGAACTGAGAACACCAAAACAAGTTTTTGACACTGTGACACCATGCCATGCAGTCCCACCTATACAATGCGTACATCAGGATCCCAATTGTTTGCAAAGAGATAAATTCAGCCTCTCAATAATTAATCTATGCTCTTTCAGGTTATCTATTAATCAGACAAGGCAGATTTTGTAGGGAAGAAATGTTTTCTAATGCCTTTACTGTGTGCGATCTTGTTTACACTTTTATATTCAATATATTAATTCTTCACTGGATTTTATTGCAATCTATAAATAAGGCCTTAAATATTTAAGTGCAACAATAGCTAGAAATGTAGTTAATATTCACCATATGGATGCCAACTCATTCCTCTTCTTGTCAGCATTGGATTAAACACAAAAGTAATCTATTATTTATAGCCTAAGGGAAAACCCTGCACTGCTGTAACTTTTAACAACATTTCTATTAACCAACTAGGTGCTTTGTGGGATGATGGTATTGTGTACAAACTCAACACTATCACACCTCCCCCAACATTTATTTTTTAAAGATAATGGGACCATATGAAAGAAAAAAGGAAAATGTATTTTAAGAAGGTATTTACTGTTTTTTCCAAGAGCCTCGTGATAGATTTCATAAATTGTGTCTAACATTAATCCAGGGAATATTTAATGAAAATCTTTTTGTTTCAAGGAATTTTCAGCTTTATGGAGTTAATTGACAGGAAACATTCCTTCTAATTTATTATTCCTAAGCCAAGTAAATACACGCTTCATTTTGTTTTATTAGTCTGTCCAGTTAATACAAGCGCTATGATATGATTTGCAGATTGGTAAAATCATCCCCATTAATATTCAATGGCTTTACATACTACCAGAAATAATAGAAACATAGTAAAAAAAAAAAAAACAGGGTATTAAAATTTGGGAGGACCAATACCAAGTGGAGCTTCCAGACCACCCCATGATAGATGGAGCCCACCAGTGACCCTGCTCAAGAATTCTCGGAGTAGCATTGTAAACAGCTGTCAGAAGTGTCCGTAATGATTGCTGGCAATGTAGCCGTACATCAATTTGCAAAGTTCTTTCTTCCACCATTTTGTCCTTTATTCCTTATGACCATTTTGTCCCCCCATTTTACCTTCCCTCATTCCCAGGGTTTGTTGCTGTTGTCTGCAGTCTACTTCATGTAAACTGGCAATTTCACCTCTAGTACCACACCAAATCTATTTCTGTCCGTGCCACTTCTTTGATCAAAACTCCCATTTCTACACATTTGTATGCCCTATTTATGTTGTAATTGTAAAGGGCTGTATTGGGTAACTACTCCCAGGTGTTAAATATTCTGCCTGTTGCCAAGGCAAAAACAGAGGTTTAAAAAAAAATCATATAGTCTAGGGACAGAAAAATAGTTAAATAATTAAACAAATATTCTTGCTTGTTTGTTATTTTGGTAAGTTTATAATGGAGAAGTCAGGATCCTATGAACAGAAATAAATGAGTCAGTTTATTTAATTAAATTAATTCACCCAAGCTTTTTTTTTTTGTTGTTAAACTAAGAAAATTCTGGGGAGGGAGGCAAGATGGCAGAGAAGTAGGGAGCTCCGTACATTGCACTCGCCCCCATCTCTCAAACAGAGAAGGCCTAAAGCCATAGGAACCCTTACAGAATCCAAGAGTTTGGGAGGAAAAGGAGACAGAGTCCACTGAGAAAATCTTTTTTTTTTTTTAATATTTTTAATTTATTTCTAGGGGAGAGAGAGAGACAGCGTGAGCAGGGGAGGGTCAGAGAGAGAGGGAGTCACAGACTCTGAAACAGGCTCCAGGCTCTGAGCTGGCTGTCAGCACAGAGCCCGACACGGGGCCCGAACCCACGAACCGCAAGATCATGACTTAAGCGAAAGTCGGAAGCTTAACCGACTAAGCCACCCAGGCGCCCCATCCGCTGAGAAAATCTTATAGCGTGAGTGTGAACTGGGGAAGATAAAAACTGGCCAAGACCAGAGACATGGAGGAAAGGGAGGGAGCCCCCTTTGTGGGGAGCCACAGTGAGTCTAGGGGAAAAGAAAGAGCAGCTGAAACTGCTCAAGACACTGTCCCTGTCCTTGGAGAAGAGAAAAACCTGGGCTCAGGACACAGTGGGATCCGATTTCCTGCTGTCCAGCTGACCCTGAGCGGGACGCACTGGTCCCAGGCGACCTGGAGAGAAACCGCCCCTCTGCTCACCAGCTCCACCTGGAGGAGAAGCAATGAGCCTGAGGCCACGCCACCACTCTTCTGGCTCAGCTCGTTTCTCGAGTGGCTTGAAACTGCTCACTGGGACTCGGCCTGCGGGTTTATATTGCGGGCAATATCAGTGGATGGGGTGGACTAAAATCTGGAAACGAGGCCTGGCTTGGGATATAGAGCATGGCCCACATTGGCTATGCCTGTGGCACAGGGAGATCCGACCCAAAAGAGTCTCAACATTTGGTTCCAGAAGGGACCGGGGCGCCACCATTTTTCTCACCACAACTACCAAGGCAAAACCTCAGGGAGCCTACTGTGGGCTGGGATACAGTGAAGACTAAGACCTGCCTACAACAAACCATGCCCATCCTCGCTAGAGAGCTGCCTTTTTTTTTTTTTTTTTTTTTTCCCTACCGGAGTCTGGGGCAAGACCAACATGGATGCACTGCCATGATTAATTCTAGATCAATTCTTTCTATTCAGATATATTTTCCCTCGTCTCAGTCGTAACCCTCCAATCTGCTGGACTTGGCACTCTGGTCACTGGTTTGCTTAAACAGTCACATTTAGTCCATTCTCTAGATGTTTATATTCTACATCTCCACTACTACCTTTCTATCTCTATCTCTAGAGTAATCAGACTATATAGTTTCTCTGAGTAACATTATCTTCATTTCTTTCTCCTCGCCTCTAACCATATTCACCTCTTTCTCTCTCTGAATTAAGCCTCTTTTCTCAGAGCCTGGTCATTTCATTTCCAATTTCGCTTCATCCCCACCCTGTCATTTCTCTCTTTGTATCTGCTCTTCAATCGGCACTGCATACACCCGGCTCTTTATTTGTAGCTGGGAATTCTGGTTTTATGCTTTTAGACTGTCCTTTGTCTTTTTTTTTTTTCTTTTCTTTTCTTCTTTTTTATTTTTTTATTTATTTTTATTTTTATTATTTGTCTTCCCTCCTATTTTTTGTGGCTTCCTTTTTTTCTTTTTCTTTTTCCCTTTTGGTTTGTGTGTTTGTTGGATTTGTCTGTGTGTTTGTTTGCCTTTGCTCCCTGTGTGTTTGTCTGTCTTTTTTCTTTTCCAGGGCTACCTCAAGAAAGAAGCCAAAGTATACAAGATGGAGAGTCCCAAATACCACTACGAGTAGGGAAATAAAATAACCAAAGCTCAGCAAGAGAGACCATGACACACCATTCAAAGAACACTTCCTGAATGGACAGACCCTGGACAGTCAAAGAGCCTTCTTTAATACAGCAGTACTCGCAGGTGCAGAGTTCCAACAAGCTTTTAAAACTAACAAGAGACCAAAAGCTAGCCAAAATGATGAAATAGAAAAACTCTCCTCCAAAGAAATTCCAGGAAGAAATGACATCTAAAGAACTGCTCAAAACCTCATTGACCTCAACCGCAGCAGTTTCTTACTTGACATTTCCCCAAAGGCAAAGGAATTAAGAGCAAAAATGAACTGTTTTTTGCTCATCAAGATAAACCTCATCAAGATAAGAAGCTTCTGCACAGCAAAGGAAACAATCCAAAAAACTAATAGGCAACCGAAGGAATGGGGAAAGATAGTTGCAAATGACATATCAGATAAAGGGCTAGTATCCAAAATCTATAAAGAACCTACCAAACTCCTCACCGGAAAAACAAATAATCCAGTGAAAAATGGGCAGAAGATATGAACAGACACTTCTCCAAAGAGGACATTCAGATGGGCAACAGACACGTGAAACAATGCTCAGCATCCTTCCTCATCAGGGAAATACAAATCAAAACCACACTGAGATATGACCTTACACCAGTCAGAGTGGCTAAAATGAACAAATCAGGAGACTCTAGATGCTGGCGAAGATCTGGAGAAACGGGCACCCTCCTACACTATAGATGGGAATGTAAACTGGTACAGCTCTTCTGAAAAACAGTGTGGAGGTTCCTCAAAAAGGTAACAACAGAACTCCCCTAATACCCCGCAGTAGCACTGCTAGGAATTTATCCAAGGGATACAGGAGTGCTGATGCATAGGGGCACATGTACTCCAATGTTGATAGCAGCACTCTCAACAATAGCCAAAACATGGAAAGAGCCTAAGTGTCCATCAACGGACCAATGGATCAAGAAGACGTGGTTTATCTATACCATGGAATACTACATGGCAATGAGAAAGAATGAAATCTGGCCATGTGTGGCAACATGGATGGAATTAGAGGGTGTTATGCTGAGCGAAATAAGTCAGGCAGAGAAGGACAGATACCATATGTTTGCACGTATAGGAGGATTAGGAGGAACTTAACGGAGGACCGTGGGGGAGAAGAAGGGGGGAAATGGTGGGGGACAGGGAGGGAGGCAAACCATGAGAGACTCTTGAATGCTGAGAACAAACTGAGGACTGATGGAGGTGGGGGGGAGGGGAAGGGGGGTGATGGGCATGGAGGAGGGCACTTGTTGGGATGAGCACTGGGTGTTATATGAAAACCAAATTGACAATAAACATTAAAAAAAGGAGGAAAAAAAAATTTTTGTTTGATAGAAGAAGCAATTCATTTTCCTTCCTCCTTGCTAGTGTCTCTAGCATCTAGCAATTCTTGTTCAGGTATCCATTTACATATTTATCATGTTTACCATGGGTCAGACACTGTTGTCCTGGTTACCAACAGTTATTAGTGAATAAAATATGCTTAATTATACAATAAAAGGGCTACTGATGTGAATATATTTTTGTTACTTTTACAAGACACTGATCCAAAGAGATCTATCAATGTTTTGTATTTTGATCATTTTGCTTTCTACTACAGAGAGCTATTCAAGACAATCCAGACAAAAATGGAGGGGGGCAGAAAGCACATTTACGTCTTAGAGAAATCTTTAAAGATATGCAAATATAATGATTAATATTTCTATTAAGCAAATATATTAAATATCATGCCACGATCACTTCAACGTAACTTATAATTGTTTCTTTGTCTTATTACATGATGACATTGAATGAAAATTCCACATTTCATCTCTTTTACCACATACTATTTTTTATTTGTTTTTGAATCCACTCAATGTGTAATTTCTGCTTACACAGCTGTAACAATAATAGTAATTGAAGCTGTAAGGAAACCAGACACCCTAATATAAAAGAGTTATAAGAAAATGTAAAAATGTTTTGAACTTGAAATGAATTGCAAAGCTGTTTTTGTTTTCACATGCTTTTCGGTGTTAAGATTATTTTGTGTTCTATAAACACCTTTGAATATAAAGCATTTTCTTGTGGTGGATGAAATAAAATTATTTGTTTTTCAAAAGTTTTCCAGTTAATCCTCAGGTAAATATACAATTCAGTAAATTCATTCCTGCAATGAATATTTATTTGAGGACCTACTAGCACTAAAAATTGTTCTAGGCTTGGGGAATAAATGTATGATTAGAACAGAAGAAAGAACTACCTGCCTGCAACATTTATTCTACGATGGAAGAAGGACATAAAGTATTTAATTTAAATACTGTATAATATTCCATTCAGTGGTAGGTGTTATGATCACAAAATACAGGAACGGGGGATGGCAACTGGGAAAGATTTAAAATTTTCAATAGGTTTTTCAGGGTAAGTATTATAACCAAATAGGTAGGAGGTGAGGGAGCCAGTGCATTTGGGGTGTGAATATTCCGAGGAGAGACTGCCATGTGTAAAGGCACCAAAATGGATCATTCTCTCCCGTTCTAAGGAAAAGCATAGAGATCAGCCTCATTGGATTGGAGCAAGCAAAAAGGAAAGTGGTAGATGAGCTTAGAGAGTTGATCCCGAGGGTACATCCTTTAAGGGTCTTGTAGGTATTTTGCATACAGTGGTTTTTATTATGAATGCTATGGAATGCTACTACAAGTTTGAGCAGAGGAATTACAGGATGGGTTTTAGTTTTTAGTCAGAATCATTCGGGGTGCTACGAAGGAAGCCAAAGCAGAACGAAATAAATGAGTTAAAATATTTGTCACCACATTCTAGCTCAGTTTGGATGCTAGCCAAGGAATAGAGAGGGAGAGAGAGAGAGAGAGAGAGAGAGAGAGGAGCCCTCAGGGTGTGTAGACAGATTGGATGGAAGTTGAAAGGGTAGTGTGAGACAATGAGGAGATCAGGAGTGACTCCAATCCTTTTGGTCTGAGCAATTGCAAGGTTGGAATTACCATTTCGTGAAATGAGAGAATAACAGGACAAATAAATGTGGAGAATGTGTGAGATCAGAAAATCCATGACGAACACACTGTTGAGATGCCCTAGAAATCTTAATAGAGCCTATGTTTTGCATATACTTGCAAACCTCACACAATTTCAGATTATTGGCAGCTGTGATTTCTTGCCTTATGTTCTTTGATGGCTGGGGGCAGAAGCCCAAACTGGTCAAAACTGTGGGGCGATTAACATCCTCCGCAGCCCTCAGTCAGTGACTGGATAATCAGAGTAGATAAATATTCCTGTGTTCTCTCACCCCTTTGGTGGGACTACTATCGACATAAGTGCTTCTCTGATTCTCATCGTTCCCCAATGGGATTTTTAAGCTGATTCCTACAGATAACTGTCTAATAACAAGTTTATTTGCCTCCATTAGTTTCCTGACTAACTTCCCTATTTGTCTAATGCCCTCCCAACCACCATGATTGTTTCTCAAATAAATCACTTGTGCTTGAATTCCCATTTCAAGATCTCTTTTCGGGGAACCAATGCTATAAAGGTAGAATCCAATGTGTGCATAGTGTTTAATGCTGGGAGACTAGATAAAATCACCAAACAATAAATGCAGACAATAAAAACAAAGAAGAAATTCAACGTCTGAATTTTGAGGACTCTGGAATTGCGTGACTGGAAAGATGAGGAGGAAGCAGCAAAAGAGAGAGAACAATAGTGGCCACAGATTAAAAATATCATGAAACTGCAATACCCAGGAAGTCAAATGTAGAAAATTCTTTAAGACAAATGAAATTGTCAACTTTGACAAAGGCTGTTGGTTAGACAAAGATGTTGAGACCTCCTGGTTACAGGATTTCACAGATGGGCATTGATGTTCATTATGTTTGTTAGCATGGGGGAGGCAAAATATGGCAATTAAGAGATTTTTAGAGAAAATAGGAGAGAGGTTGGAAATAGTAAATATAAATAATTTTTGAGGAGTCTGAATGTTAAGGGAAACCAAACCAAACCAAAACGAACCAAAACAAAACACCAGAGTGTAGTTGTAGAGGTAGTAGAGAAAACAAAGTCTATTTTTAAGGTAGGACCAAAATGTCCTGATTTCTTGCTGATGTGAATAAATCAGTAAAATACAACACATGCTGGTTATGCTCTTCATAACTGCAGAGGGTACGAGACTTGGTGTGCAACAAATAGCTTGCCCCCCTAGAGAGGAGGAGCATTTATCATAGTATCAGTAAGGAAAGGAAAATACACAGGTATAGAAGCTGAAGCATGTGTAGACATATGTTGGCAGCCTGAGGAAAAAAAAAAAACCTTCTGAATTTATTTATTATTTGGAGACCTCTTATTTTTTTGTTAAGCATAAGCAATCATGTCACTTACAAATAAGAACAGGTTAATTTCTTCTTTTCCAACCTGTATGCTCTTTCTTTCTTGTTTTCTTTTTTTTTTTTTTTTGGGGGGGGGGGAGTATTGCTGCAAGCTAAAAGTTTCTAGTACTATTTTGAAAATAAATGGTGAGAGTGGACATACACATCTTGTTCCCAATCTTAGTTGGGGATGGGAGGGCAGTATTTAGTCTTTTAACGTTAAATATGATGTTAGCTACAATTTTTGTGTAGATGCTTTCCACTAATTTGAAGTCATCACACTTTTTCTAACATGCTGAATTTTTTTTACGTCAATGAGTGTTGAATTTGGCCAAATGATATTTTTTTTCTGCATCAATTGATACAATAGTGTGTTTTTTCTTCTTTAGTTAATAGTGGATTCCATTGGATTTTTAAATGTTGAAAGGGCCTTTCATTCAAGGAATAAATCCTACTCAGTCATGGTAATGTGGCTGGAATCTGTTAGCTATTGGCTAAGAACTTTTTATACCTATATCCATAAGGGACATTAATCTCTAGTTTTCTTATAATATTATTTTCTGGTTTTGATATCCAGATAATACTGGGCACATAGAATGAGTTGGGAAATGCTCCCTCATCTCCTATATTTTGGAATAGTTTGTAAAGAATTGGTATTGATTTGTCTTTAAATCCATGGCAGAATTTGTCAGTAAAGCTGTCTGGGCCTAGATTTTTCTACTGCAGGAAGTTTTTAGATTTTCTTTTCATCTCTGGCAGTTATCAGTTATAAATATCTAATGTTATTGCTTAAACAACTTATTTTTATGGATGTGGTTTTCTATTCTTTCTTTATACATCTCTTAAAAATGTATTTAAGTCTTTATTAATAGACTGTAGTACTTTTTATTTTTTAATTTTTTTTAAAGGGAATAGACCTCTTTATTTTTTTAATATTTTTTTTAATTTTTTTAATGTTTTTTATTTATTTCTAGGAGAGAGAGAGAGAGACAGCGTGAGCAGGGGAGGGTCAGAGAGAGAGGGACAACAGACTGAAACAGGCTCCAGGCTCTGAGCTGGCAGTCAGCACAGAGCCCGACGTGGGGCCCGAACCCACGAACCACGAGATCATGACCTAAGCGAAAGTCGGACGCTTAACTGACTAAGCCACCCAGGCGCCCCAACTGTAGTACTTTTTAATTAAAAGATATATCTATCAATATTGAGGCTATTTACCAATTACTTCCTTTGTTAAAAGCCATATTTGAGCATAAAGACTTAATTTTTTGTTACTTCCCATATTATGGTTGCTTCTGATAGTTATTAGTTTTAAACATTGATATATAATTTGCATATAATAAAATTCTCTTTGGTAAAGAATAAAATTCAGTGATTTTAGTATATTTACAAGATTGTGCATTGTTTTGGTATGTTGATAATACTGGTCTCACAGAATGATTTAGGAAGTCCCTTACATATATTTTTTGAAGCAGTTCATGATGAATTGGTATTAGTTCTTATTAGGATATTTGGTAGAATTCATCATATACACTAGGGCTTTCTTTTGTGAGAATTGAAGTATATTTGTTCTCAAATGTGGAGATTTGTTTCCATGTGACTGAACCTACTCTAAAAATAAAATCAATTAATTTAAAACAAAAAGAAATGTTGGTAATATTTGAACATGTGCAGAATTCAAATTCTTTTAAAAGTTCACAGTGAAAATTGTATTTTCATCTCTTATATCTAAATAATTAGTTCTCCCCTGAGGCAGTCATGAATATGAGTTCTCTCTAAACTATTCTGGAGATCTCTATGTAGAAAAGTATATGGAGGTGTTTTTATTGCCCCAAAACATGCAACCTCATGATGTTGTAAAGTTTATCAGCATATTACTTTTATCATTAAGGAGTTATGGATAATTCTGATTATCTTTAGAATCTAAAAAGAATTGCATAGAACAAATGATCTTATATAGTTAATGAACAATAGATGTTTGTCTTTAGTTTCCTTCTGAGGAAAAAAAGTTATGTATATTTTAGGTTGTATATTTATTCTAAAATGTAACCTTTTTGAGAAGATGAACTAGATCGCATTCAACATTGTTTTCTTCCACAAAGCCAAACAGGAGGCTTTGACAATAGCATAAACTCTACAGAATAGCTGTTGAGTAAATAAAAGAAGTAATTTTTATTACTAACTATACTAAAGAAGGTAATGGAATGATACTGCAGTTTTGCAAACATATTAAATGTTTTCAGATTAATATTCTACTTAAGCCAGATTTTCTTATAGCTTTCCTTCCCTGTCCCCACCCTCCACGACCCTGAATGAAGCTTGCATTCTTGACCTCCTTAGTGATAAAGAAGACATAATAATCAGACATTGTTGAGGAAAAACCCAGAATGTTTGTTTCTTCTTTTTAATGATCATTTCTGCCACCATAGGAAAAACCTAAAAACCTGACAATTTATGCATTGTAGCATCTGAGAATTTTCTACTGGGCACAATATAAAATCCACCATTCTTAGTGGATTATAAAGAGAAAAAGAAAGGGAAAATGTACCAGAGGCCAAGCTCCTTGTTCCTTCTATTCAGTGGAAGGTAGTCTTAGGGTCAGATGACAATTTGGAATCATCAGGTATGAATGGGATGGAACGGTTACATCATGGTTGAGAGTGTGTTTTCATGGGGTCTCTGGAAGAAGTCAAAACTCCGTGTGTCTTATAATAAATGATTATTATTATAGTTTAACAGCTATAAATAGCAGTTGGTTGAGAGTGTATTAATATGACGGTCTATGGTCTGAGTTCAGTGTGAAAAGAAACAAAAGGTTCTGATAGACGACAGCAATGAGATGTTCAATTGCTGAAAGTTCCAGTATCTAGCAAAAAGATTCAGGGTCAGAAAGAAAAGGCTTTTATAAGAGGTAATGTGCTAAAGTCACAGAACAACAGTGAGCAAATGTTCAGTAAACCCAAAGATCTACAAGGAGACAATCATGATTACCAGCCACAGCCTTAAACCTTTAATTACCTATCCATCGTCTGAGACCAGAATGAGCAAGAACATGCCCTTTGCTTCTGAAGACCTTGTCTTCTGTGTCACAAGATCACATAAGTCACATTCAGCCTCATATGTGAATACATCATCTTGCAGAGTATCATAGGAATGAAGAGGCATTAGGTTAACTAAGCAAATACTTTTCAAAATTACTATTAGTGATTTGTACTAATTCAGTGCTTTCCTCTTTTTATTTTAATCCTGGTGAGGGTGACTGTACAAGAGATTAGATTAATTATAAAGAATAAATGGCATCTTCTCCCATATCTGAATGTGGATTGAGTAAATTGTTTAACCTCATGACACTATCCAATTAATCAACTGATTGTTGATTGACTAATATAAGATGTGACCTTATTAATATAAGAATACAAGTTTACCCAAGGTGATTTGGAAATTAGAATCCTAGATAGTTGGAAAATTTTAATAATAAATTACTACTTTTATCAAAGTAGTATCATATACTTACTAATATATCTCCTGGAGGCAAATGGAAAAAGTTCTATTTAAGACAGTTAAGACTAATAACTAGGGACATAAAAGAACATTTGAATTTTATGATAGGATAGCCTGATTAGAGGAACATAGAAAGAGAACCAGCTAGGGTGGATTGGGCCAAAGGTCTCATTCAAAGGATAAAATTGTTCAAAGCAATGAGACTTTTCAAAGTCCATCTGCTTTAACTAATTTAACTTTGATTTACTCCAAATTAATAGAGATTTATTCTCCCTGCATTTTGTAATTTCAGCATAAAAATGCTATAGTTCTAAACTACTGGAGATATTAAAATTCAGCTTCTAGGATTTATCTGATATATGTGTTATTTAGAAATGAATATTATTTATATCATTATTGAATACAAGGAAAATACTTTAGCCAATACTTGGCTTTTAAATTATTGTTATAGCAGTCTAACGTTTTGTCTAATATAAAAGGTAGGGGTGCCTGAGTGGCTCAGTCCGTTAAGCATCCGGGTTCTGCTCAGGTCATGATATCACAGTTCATGGGTTTGAGCCCCGTGTCGTTCTCTGTGCTGACAGCTAGCTCAGAGCCTGGATCCTGTTTCAGATTCTGTGTCCTCTCTCTTTCTGACCCTCTCCTGCTCATGCTGTCTGTCTCTCTCTCTCTCTCAGAAATAAATAAAACATAAAACATTTTAATAAAAACAGGTAAATTCATTTTGAACTATGTTTTTTTACATTTCTTAAGAATAGAAACTGATTTCTAAAAAGGCTAACGTTTTTTGTTTTGTTTTGTTTTGTTTTTCATTCTGTTTAAAGTCATGTGATATGTTGGGTTTGTATCAAGACTGGAGAAGTATGTGCAGGTTATGCTTATATTTAAGGTGTCAATTTCTTTTTTTAGATTTATTTAAGTCTATGTTAAGAGAGATCTGAGGTGTTTAATTCTAGTGCTACTTAGATGGTAGTCATTTTAGACCAATGATTTCATTTTAGGGTCTTTTGATTGACCTGTATCTTAACTTCCTGATAAAGCTAGGTATTGCAATTGGGAGAGCTTGTAAAGACAAATTGTATGATTATGTGATTTCCACTTCACTAAACTCAGATAGAAATTTGGGGGAAAATTGAAGAGGTAAGGTTTTGAATAGCAAATAATAAATCATTATTAAAATACAGTTCAATTATTTGAATTAAGTTTTATTTACTAGAATCTAATTTACATATTTTATAGTCTATTTCTGGCCTTTGAGTCAAAAAGGGAAGACTGAACACAAATGCTTATTTATTCTAAGTCACATATAACTGACCAAAATGAAAATGAAAGCAATCCCATACTTAAACAAAGACAAAAAGAAAAGGAGAGGGTCCAGTGGATGAGATTTAAATATTAATGCAAATATTTATCAATTGAAAGGTACTGAAATAGTGAATCTGCAAGACGAAAACACAAAATAAAATATGTGGTGGGAGAGAGGCATAAGAAGAAAGCTCAACTCTCCAGAACTCTGGAAAGATTCAAAAGGTAACAAATAAGGGAGAAGGTGGACTTGAGGATTTGCTCTGATCACTAGATATTTAAAAGAGCCAATACAGGGTGTTGTGTGGAAGTGCTGAATCACTAAATCTACACACGAAACCTAATTTACACTGTATGTTAATGAAGTGGTATTTAAATAAATACTTGGGAAGAAAATAAAATAAAATAATTAAGGAACCAATACGTGACACTCTCGTAATATTTTATGCTGATTTCATGTTGATTTTGGCTTGATATTATTTTGAGCTAGTCTGCAGCCAATCAAAATTGGAAATCCTCCTTGTGGAAATCTCACCCCCCCTTCCCTGACCTGCCCACCTTTCTCTCTTCCTTGGTGGGATTTTAAAGTATATGAAAAGGTTACTTCTTTCAATACCAAGAATGAATACAGATGCCCGTATTGTTTAAATTGTTTTTTAAAGAATGCTTGCCACTGCCTTTCTTCATTATTCTACGTTAATAAAATAATTACATTGGCAAATTATATCAGTAGTAATTTCCACTGAACAAGCCCAGCATGTCATTTAGAATAAATTAACTCCTAGATTGCTTGTTTCTGGAGTACAAGAAAGTTAATTGCTAGGAATCTTTCTATTTTGAAGTTATTTAGAGACAATGAAAAGCTAAAAAAGAATACAGTGGATGGTACTTTTAAACACCCAGATAAACGTCTAGAAAGTGAGCTTTCTCATGCCAAAATCTTGCGCTTCTATGAACTGTAGTATATACAATGGCTTCAGTAAATATAATTACATGCTGAGCAGCTCAAAAATTTTAAAATATATAGTTTAAAATTCAAGTTGTTAAAAAAATGGAGGCGCCTGGATGGCTCCGTCGGGTAAGCTCTGTGCTGAGAGTGCAGAGCCTGCTTGAGATTCTTTCTCCCTCTCCCGTTCTCTCTGCTCCGTCCCTTCTATTCTCTCTCTTCTCTGTCTCCCTCAAAATAAATAAACATTTAAAAAAATGTTAAAAATGTAAAAACATGTTTTTAATGTAATAATATGGTTTTCATAACAAATGAATATATTTTGATCCAAATAAATGTTACCAGAAATTTTTGTTGTGGGGATTTTTCTGAGGCTGTTTTTTATAACCACATTTTGTTTTGTTTTGTTTTGCTATGTTCTATCCTCTAATATTAAATCACTTTAAAAGTAATTATTTCATCTGGCCCATACAATAAGAACCCCCCCCCCGACAATTTCCTTGTATAATATTACTAGGCACCTGCATTGTGGGAGCTCATAGAGCCAGGCGCGCTAAAATTTAAGGAATGTGTACAGCCTGGCTGGCTGAGAAGCAACAAGGCCGACCAGGGAAACGGGGTCTTCTTTGAAATGTCAAGGCTGAATGCAGCCAGACCTTGCCTGTGAATCAACAGGTTTTCCGACTCTGTAAAGACTTAATCTAAAGTAGAAAAACAACCGAAAAACAACCCCTTCCTATGACGTATACACTGCCCTGGCCACCTTCGCTGGCCTGACCGCAGGTCACTACTCTGTACTGTTCCCCCAATAATTTATGAGTATGCTTTGTTCCTGATTTTGATACACATTCCCTTCCCCACGTCCCTTAAAATGTATGAGTAAAATTCTCAATAAAACCCAGAGAAGAGCTTTGCTGGGGTGCATAGTCACTAGAGCGCTTGACCCCCTCACCCTCATGTTTCTCTGATTCAGGAGGCTGGAGTGATCTGTCATCCGCCGCCCCAGGGGTTTGCCTGGCGCTGTATGATTTAGATCAATTTGTGCCCTCTTCATAAAATAAAATAAAGTAAAATAAAATGAATGTTAAAATTCTCAAAAAAAAATCTAGTCAATCCTTGCATGATATGTAGTGCTAAGTGAACTGGGTCAGATTTATTAAGTTCAAACATCTCTGTGAAGTATCAGATGCTATTCTACAGCTAATCTTTATGCTCCTAAACCCAATTCTACATGCATTCAAACTTAATTTAGGGTTTCTGAAACCCCAAGTACTGTTGCTAGAGCATGACTATAATATCTGCAACAGAACAAAATTAGGCATTTTTTTCCCTCGTGCAATTTGCATCAAGCTATAACGGCAAGGTAAATATTTGCAGGTACGCTGTGTTAAGTTTTGTTCATCTCCCTCATTCTATGTTGTCCTAAAAGTGTTATTTCTATCTATTTAAAGAAGTGTCAACTGGAAAATTATGCATCTAAGCCTAAAATTTCAAGAAAATTAAAGATGAAATTTATACATCCCTCACTTCTTAAAGTTTTGAGAAAGTCCCATTTGAAAGGTTCTCATGTGGAAAGTAGGGAGCACCCACCATTTACATGTAATAAAATGTCATGCTACTGATTTTAACAGTAATTAAATCTATTTAAATCTACTAAAGAGACTAAAGTTTGTTCAATAAAATATTTCTCAAGTTTTTCTCTCTCTCTCCTTCCGTTCCTCACCATCTCTCTCATATTTTAAAAATGAAAGAATGTTGAAAGAGATTGATATATTTATTTCAATAAATGTATAGAGTTTTACAACTTACATCTAATCATTACCTTAGACCTCATTGAAAAGGATAAAATTAATTAACGGTAGCGTGAGGAAAAAAAATATGTGTGAAGAAGATCATTTCAGTTTCCAGTGACTAGAATGTGCCACTTTTGGTTAATAAAACAAGTTCCATGAATTTCATTTTCCTTATTTCTATTAAAAGTAGAAAAGTAGAAAAAACCCAAGAGTAATTCTTAGAGTAAAAATAAATTAGCAGTTGTGCAGAGAACTTGTTCCCATACCAATTAGAAGCATGAGCCTAGTTTTAAGTCCTATGAATTTGAATGAGTAATAAGTAGCCATGACCTGTCTCCTAGCCTCTTGTCAATGTTGCCGCTGTGAAATATGATGTCATTCTAAACCAACTCAAATACCTGTTTTCTTGGTGTGGGTTAATCTTTTCCGTTTATGATCTCTGTCCATTTCTGTTTTTCCTGTTTCCCATGAGTATTATGAAAATATTAACTCTCCTTTCCTAACTTACTGCATCCATGTAGACTATATTCTTTTCTAGGAAATTTCTTTATCTTAGATTCTAAAGTCTACAAATTTGAGTTAAAAAAAAAGATTTGGTAAACATAGTACATAACTACTATGAGACCGTAGGTGTAACGCAATAACAAACTTGTTTCTATTAAACTGTCTAAACCTGGGGCATTATATAAAATATAATGTATACAAACACAGTCACTATGAATATAATGGCCTGATGGGAGGAAGCATGGGAGATTGATGCCCTGTTTTCTCTCTTAATACCTAATACCCAGGTCTCTCTCTCTGTCTCTCTGTCCCTCTCTCTGTTCCTCCAACCTCCTGCCATTGAGTTTCATTGGCCCAATCCAATTGGAAGCTAGAGACAGGTATCTTGTAGAAGTCAGACTACAAGACATTTGATGTTGGCCAGAATGAACAAGGGTAGACAGAAGACATGGAAGAGGAAATAAGTATTATTTAATTATATAATATGATATTGATTGAAAATTTTACATGGAGAATATTAGGTTCTTTTTAAAGAGATTGTAGTGGGGCACCTGGGTGGCTCAGTCGGTTGAGTGTCTGATTTCGACTCAGGTCATGATCTCACAGTAAGTAGGTTTGAGCCCTGCATTGGGCTCTGTGCTGACAGTTATCTCAGAGCCTGGAACTTGTTTCAGATTCTGTGCCTCCCTCTCTCTCTGACCCTCCCCTGCTCACACCGTCTCTCTCTCTCTCTCTCAGAAATAAATAAAACATTTTAAAAGAGAGAGAGAGATTATGGAGTGCCTGGGTGTCTCAGTTGGTTGAGTGTCTGAGTCTTCAGCTCAGGTCATGATCTCATGGTTCATGAATTTGAGTTCTGAATTGGGCTCTGTGCTGGCAGTGCAGAACCTGCTTGGTATTCTGTCTCCCTCTCTCTCTGCCTCTCCCCCATTGGTGGACTCTGTCTCAAATTTTTAAAAAAAATTAAAAAGTAAAAATATAAAGAGATTATGACTTCAGGCTTCCTATTAGTAACAATTGTATTACCATATATATTGGGGTATTGAAAATTAACTACAATTTCAGAAATGTTTCTGAGCATCTCAGTCAAGAAATTAAACTTGATAAACAGAGTTAATTCTTATGAGATTTTTAAAAAAGCATATTTACTTATTGAGAGAGAGAGAGAGCATGCATATGTGTGGGGAAAAGGGCAGAGAGAGAATTCCAGGCAGGTTCTGAGCTGTCAGCACAGAATCTGATGCAGGGCTCTGACTCTCAAACCATGAGATCATGATCTGAGCCAAAATCAGGAGTCTGACACTCAACCAACTGAGCCACCCAGCTGTCCCTCTTCTGAGATTATTTTATTCCAAAGATATTCTGACAGAATTATTATATCCCATGATCTTCATAGCCATAAGGAACAAGCTAAATTTGACAAGGTGAAATGTAACAGATATAAATTCTGTTGGCTAGATTGAAAACCTGTTAGCTCAGAGTACAGTATGGTGCTCAGCAGGAATAAAGATAGAACATTCTTAGGAAATTCTACCTGTGGTCAATCAGCAACTCAGGAATCAACAGAAGATTGTGGCTGTTTGATATGGAAATCAAATCTAAAGGTAGAGGTGATGACTAGCGTTCTGCTTTATTTTGGATTCATAATGATATATTGTAAATCCACTTTCCCAGTAATTTAGCGAGTGGTCGTTTTACATGATGACTTCTTCCAAACGTTAGTTCTATGAATCTTACATGACATAGTGAAATAACTTTAAAATTATAAATCACCTAATTCCACAAGGACTTTTTGAACAAGTACCATAAATAAGTCACTACACTAGAGAAGAGGAATATAAAGGTAGATATTTATAAGCAATGCCTGTAGGTAAAACTGCAAAATTAATGACTAGCACATGCTGAGAATCTACTCTGAGTTAAAACGGGCTTTGGCATGTTTCGCATATTAGATAACCATCATAATGACGTTACTATGTGGGCATTTTAACATTCCCATGTCACAGATGAGGACACTGGTGTGAAGAGCAAAATGTCTTGCTCATGATCACAGAGTTAAAGGGAAGGCTAGCAATCTAGTTACAGAACCCATGTTCTAATCATTATGTTATACACTCTCCCCATCAGAGAGATTTATATGCCAGGACAGACTGAGTCAACTCAAGTTTTTGATATATGTTGGATCAGAAATGTGTCTCAGAAGGTAAAACTCTGATATGCTTTTGAATAATGAGTTCCACCACCCTATCCCTGCTGATGTCCTGACTTTTCCACAATTCCTTCCCATACCATTTAGTGTTCTGTAAGACTCAGTCTTCCCACTGCTTTTATTCAGTGAGAGGAGGTCATTCTATATTCTCCCTGGTTGCTCTGATCCCAAGTCAGCCCATCAAATAGGAGTTAGAAGTCTCTAACCTCAACTCTGTGTTTTCTGTCCAACATGAACTACTGAGCTCCATAATAATAGCCTCAGGATTCCACATTTTGATGTCCAAAAAGTCTGGATTTTCACCATGTCTGGAACTGAAATACTGGCCATTTCCTCAAACTGACTCCGAATTTATGACAACAAAAACAACTGCTAGCACCTCTACCATTAATACAACTGACACAAAGTCATACAGTAAAATCCCATTAAATCAGCATCTGTGTCATGTTCATTTCTGAATTTATACAATTCAACACAGATCCTGGAATGTTTTCAAAAGTATGTACTAAATTATAAGTTAAAAATGCATAAAAGATTAAACAAAATGGATACCAATATTACCTGTATCTAGTGTACACTTAATATGCATAAAATATACATTTTCACCACTCAAGTTTCCCATTTGCAAAGTATAGAAATCATCTGAGTACTTTGACTCACAGCATCTGTATTTAATCCATGTCACTTAAAATACCTAGAGTAGTTTGTGTTTTCCTTACTGGACACTGACTAGTATGCTGGAAGACCAGTCAACACCATACGATATGTCTGGAGAAGGACTGGCATACCTCTGTCCCTGGTACCATGGCAATTTGTTCTTGAGTCCCCTCAGCTAGCATTGAGATGATTGGAGGCACAGGCTGACTAACAACTACAAAATCATGGAATTCGGTTAGATGTACTTAATACACAGCTTTGTGTGTTAACTAAAACCCAGCTCCCGATAGGCAGCTACGGTTGCATGAATTTTTGTCTTTTGATGGTCAGTTGATTATTATCTATCAGAGCCAAAGGGCAAGCCAGAAGCAGTTTCTTATAAGAATAGGGTGTTGTTGTTTTTACCCAAGAAGGTAAGACTTTTCTCCAAAAATACAGGCACTTGAGATGTGCATATTCTAGCATAGCTCACCACTGACTCTCCACTGCAAACTGGATGGCATTTTGCCACATACAATTTGAGTAGAACTGGATCAAATTGGTCATAAGGGCCAAGTGAAACATTTCTTTGAATTGCACCCTAGGCCAGTTAAATAAATTTATCTTGCTCTGGGACCTATTTGAAGCCTTAAATAGGTCAGAGCTGCGCAACCAAACATTGCAAGCATCGCTTAAAATTCAGTGAGGCCCTCAAATAACTTTTCTTCTTTCTTTATGGTAGGAGAGTCAGCACAACGGGTAGCATAGGATTTTTTAGTTTGGCTTGACAAAGCAGTCTCTTTGGTAGCAGACCCATTCTTCTTCTTCTTCTTCTTCTTCTTCTTCTTCTTCTTCTTCTTCTTCTTCTTCTTCTTCTTCTTCTTCTTCTTCTTCCTCTTCCTCTTCCTCTTCCTCTTCCTCTTCTTCTTCTTCTTCTTCTTCTTCTTCTTCTTTAGGAGGAGAAGTGTATTTTCATTTTCTATCGTGTCATTATACCCAGGGAAGGTAGCTGGGGTACTTCATTTTTGGTCTATCAGGTCCTATAAGCACGATATCATTTATAAAGCAAATTGTGTGATGTTCTGATAAGACAATCAATAGCTCTCTTTAGTAAAACATGCAGAGTGATATCAACTGAAGTCGCAGAGCAAAGGAGTACTGTGACCTATGTTTAATTGCTTCCTGTGTTCTCAAATTGCACATCAAGTATCAGGAAACTATATTAGCTTGCTTCAGTCGGGAGATAACACCCAACAATTCTCTAAAGCACAATTGTTTCAAAGTTTCAGATTCTGACCTCAGTTGAGAATTGAACTACTTTGTGTTGTTATTTTGTTTTCTTTAGTTGTTCATTGCTATCACACCTAGCAGTGTTTTTTATGTCCATGTGCCGTATTGCAATATCGTGATGATTGCCGTTGGTTTCATATGGCTTCCTTTAACCTGAGCTTTATGTAAGGTAACATTTGCTGTGGTCCCAGTGTGAGATAGTGGCTCCAGTCAGCCTCATAGCAGTAGAGAGATAGTGCAATGGGGTCAATGCTGTTGGACTTAGAGAGGTTTCTGATCATTTGTATATGAGACTCTAACTAACAGCGTACCTCTGATGACTGACAACGCCAACAGCAAAAGTAAACTAATGATAATAGATAAAACAAATTGAAACTTTACTAAATACCTAGTATAGACAGAGTGTCACATGTATTATGTCCATAATACATCCTCCTTAGAACTTAACAAGGTGTGTTGTTACAATTAACCAATGAAAATCTAAGTAGATTTGCCTGAGCTCAGCTCAGCATAGTTAGAAGCTGATAGATGTAGAAAAGGAACCTAGTCATTCAGATCCAAATAAAGCAATGGCCTGATGCGTATGTAGATATTTGATGACATTTGTCTAAATCATTTAATCCCCAGTGTTTAATGATGACTTTTATAAACATGCAAAATAATGTTACAACTAGTATTTTTTTTCATATGCTTCCCTTTGTGGAAGACTCCAGTGAAAGGGAAAACAAAACTAATAAATGGTGTTTGTCTTTAAATATACTGGAAAGCAACTTTTACTTTTTAGGGAGTATTATAAAATTTGTAGTTTTATGATATTATTATTATGCCTAAAATCAAAAAAGCCAAAGTTAATGAGAAATCTTTAGTATAAATATCAGGAAAGATTTTACTTTCTCTGACTTTATTGCATATAATAAAATTCATCTGAAACAGAAGAATGATTGTGTACAACACAAAAAATCCAGGTGTGTATTAGGTGATTGGAATGTTCTTCCCCATATACACAACGACCATATTCAGAAAACAATTATCACCTAAGTATTGATTCTTTATAACGACATTATTAAAAATGTTTGAGTGATGAGACAAAAATCACACTGATCTGTTATAAAATATATATGTCATAATATTAGTGCAGCCATCTTATAGGCTAACAGAATTTTGATCCAATGTAACACAATAAATTAGAAAATGACCAAAATCAACTAGAAATTCAAAGTGCTCTTAGAACAGTTATCTGGAAAAGGAAATTGAGTAATAACTTACAAATATATAGAAATGAAAGACTAGTTGTTTATTTATTAAAATAAATATTTCTTGAGTGCTTGTTTTCTGTGAGACACTAATCTCTATGCTGGCAATAAGGTGCTAAGGTTGAGACAAAGATAGTGGATGACCTCAGGGAACTCACGGTCTCTAGCAGAAGATAGAAAACATCTAAGTAAACAAAAAGATAAATAAGTTAACTTCACCCTGTGAGAAATCCTGGGACATAAATAAAACTGGGTTTAGGAAAGGAAGTAATTTAAGAGAGTATGTGATGAGAAGTAACCATGAGGAAATATAGAGGAAAGGTGTTGCAGTAGAAAAATGAAGAATGTCTATGACGGAGAAGTGAAAACCTTCTTGTCACATTAAGTACGCAAGGATGACTAGTACAGATGAGTGTCATGAATGACGAGGAGCGGTGGATGACAAGGCTGTTGAGGAAACAGAGACTATACCCTATGTGATTACATAGGCAGGTTATAGGAAGACATTTCAAAGTAATTCTAATTTTAAACTTTGGCGAACTTGGTGCAAGGGACTCTCAATTTCAGTAAGTGGATGTGGCTGGTCTGTAGAAGACTTGGAATTGGAGTTGCACAAAGAGGAAGAGTAAGGTCCTGGTAGAAGGCCATTGTCATAATCCCATTCTGAGATAGTGGCTTGAGCCAGCCTAACAGCAGGAGGCGTATTGAGATGGGGCCAGAGGCTGTCAGACTTTGAGAAAAGAGATTTTTGATCATTTGTGTATGAAAAGGGAAAAAGAAAGAAAAACCTATGATTTTGACCTGAGCTAAAAAAAAAAAAAAAAAAAAAAAAAAAAAAAAAAAAAAAAAAAAAAAAAAAAAAAAAAAAAAAAAAAAAAAAAAAAAAAGGTGCCGGTATTCAAATGATAAATAATGTGAGAATGGGTTTTGGGGTTGATTCAAAATTTTTGGCCAAGGCTCTGATACATCCAAGTAGACATATTATTTAGGCATTAGGACAGATAAACCAGAGAAGAGTATGTGATAGACAAAATATACATACATTTTTTTCCTTAATTTAGAAATCTTTACCACGTATATACAGTTAAAACAATGCAACAAGATGAGAGAGATCACATTATAAATGTATAACAGGTAAATGAGTTAAAAGTCTATATTATAAGGGCTCCTGGGTGGCTCAGTCGGTTAAGCAACCAACTTCGGCTAAGGTCATGATCTCATGGTTCGTGGATTCAAGCCCCACATCCAGCTCTGTGTTGACAGCCAGCTCAAAGCCTGGAGCCTGTTTGGGATTCTGTGTCTCCCTCTCTCTCTGACCCTCCCCTGCTCACGCTGTCTCTCTCTCTCTCTTTTACTCTCTCTCTCTCTCAGAAATAAATAAAAACATTAAAAATTTTTAAAGTCTATATTATAACCTGTAATAAACACTATAGTAAAGCACACAATTTTGGATGAGGTAATTATAATTTAAGGGTGAGTAAACAGCTCCACAGTGAGTTAAAACGCATATATTGAGAATGAATATAACTACAGTAATTTTTATCTTTTTTCTCTGCAAATTCCAAGAATGTATATTTAATATATAGCTTTTAAAAATTGTCCTGTGTGTGTATTAATATATATGCTAACATCTGTATAAAAGATTAAACCCCTTTTAGATCAAGGCTAACATAAATAATGCTTATAATTGTCCAGAAGAAATGTTTGGCCTATTATCACACACTGATATACTATGTTTATGGATACGATAACTTTTTTGAGAAAAATGTTATATAGAAGCATTCAGTTAAATAAATGTTGACAAGTATTTATATGTTTTGTAATATATAAGGCAACTAAGGTTGAAAGGGATAATTTGATATCTTGCAAAATGTAAAAATCTTAATATCAACTATTTTTAGCTTATCAAATTTTGAGAAAAATGTATGTTATATTAGCTGAGAAATAGGCAATTAGTCTGTCATACTGTGGATACTAACTGAAAGGAAAGAACACCGATATTGGGTCATGAGCCAAGATTCAGAGCAGAAGAGGTTTTTGATTCGGGAATCAAAATTTGGGTAGGGAACCTGTCTCCACCAGAAAGCACACCAGGAGCAGACAATGTAGGCACTAGGATGAGGAGATGGTACGGTACAAAATATAAAGATGAGTAAAGACTATGTCTGGCCTGAAATTGTACAAATAAGAGTCAAAGTGTGTAAAATTTAGACCTACGTGCACTCTGCCCGGTGTATTTCCAGTGTTGTAATCGATTTACTTTGCATCGTTCCCCTGCATTCCTTGTGGTCTTTAGTGAAATAGATCTTATCCACAATCTCTTTTCAAGCTGCCAGGTGACTCATGTAGACCTGATGGTTTCCACAGTCTCCAACTGTGAAAGGGACTGCTTAAACAGTGTCATATGAAAGGGGGGAGCTGGGATTGGCATATCGTTACTGAGACATTTTATTAATTTAGATTCATAATGATAGAAAGTTTCCCAAATCCTTCAAATGTTATAGTTGCTGTCACATTTTGCTTTGCTTAGATATCACCCAAGAATCTGCAAAAGTTAATCTACTAGAGAGACATCTCAAGCACTTTCATTAACAGGTCGACAAGGAATACCTAATTAACATGAATACCTATGTATATTTCTCGGACTTCCATGGACATGGTGACTGGACATGGCACAAAGCCTGAGCCTCTGAGCAAACACAGGTGTTCCATGCAGTATTAGCTCTGTGGGACACACTGCCTGGATAATTGTTCAAAACAATCCTCTATCACCAGTTCACATCATAGATCTTTTACAAAAAGTCTTTTGTCTTCATTATGGAAAATGGAGTATTTATTCCCATGAGGTCCTCTCTTACTCACCCTTCTATATCACATTTATGTGGAATATAAATTTCAGTATAAGGAAATGGGAAGAGGAAAGTTGTCCATCCTATCTGCACACCATGCTAGGGAATGGATATGATTTTTAATTCAGAAAAGTCATTTCACTCCAAAATTCCCCACCCAATAGAATACGCATTTTACTGAAACCTTCTACATATGAACATGTGAGCTCTTTTTGCTTGTTTAAATAACATTAGAGAACATGATGGAAATATAAAAGCCAATTATATAAAATAGAGAATTTGATCCATTATAAGCCACAGGTAATTATGAAAAGAAAAACAAAGATTTTAAAGGTCAAGGAAACGGCCATCTGCTTAACAACCTGGCCATCTGTGAAAGATAATTTAAGGCCAGTTAAAAGATCAAAAAGCCCAAGCAGCTACCCAGAAAATAATGTCTCATATGTTGTTAGCCCATATCTGAAGTCAAAGTATAAGTTACAGACTGGGAATATCATCCATTATTGTTTTAAAATCAATTTAAATTTGCCTTGTCATTTTGAGGTAATACCTAGGTTTTCAAAATTAAATTACTGTAAAGAAGCATTAAAGTGAAAAAATCATATTAAATTGCACATTTATTATAATTAGAAAATAATATTCTATGTCTCATATTTTTATTTTTTAAAAAAATATTTAATGTTTATTTATTTTTTTTTGTAAGTTAACTCAGGTATTTTAACTTTATTGAATATACATTGAATAATGCCCAATACTTCCTAATTAGGCCCGATTATAATTATATATGAACAAAATATAAAATTGGGGGAATCTTTTATTCTATATCTTCTTAATTACATATACTAAAACCATTGTATTCTATATTAAAGTAATGATTACATATATATTAATGAGTACAGACCTATCTAAATATATCAATATGTTGAGAGTTCTTTTTTTTATATGTGCATGTGTTCGTGTGTGTGTGTGTGTGTGTGTGTGGCTGACCGGAGGGTGAGTGTGCATATTATTTCTGTCACCTATCTATCTTTGCAGGTTTATAAAAAATTATTTAATTTATTTTTATTTTTATTTTTATTTATTTTTATTTATTTTTATTTTTTTATTTTTATTTTTATTTTTTTACAAATAGTTTATTGTCAAATTAGTTTCCACATA
>NW_024081675.1:587321-628885 GCF_003009895.1 Hyaena hyaena | reverse complement strand
TCACCCGAAACACGAACTCACAGGCTAATTTCCCAGTTTTTAGTTCCTTGCCTTCCCTCTCTAGTCCCAGCCAGCCAGGGGCGCGGACGCCTGGTGTCTGTGCGCGCCTCTGAGACTTTTTAAGATATGGTGAAACAGAAATCATCCTGGACTTTGTACAACAAACTAAACTCTGCAAAAGAGGTATTTTATGGTATATTTGTCCATAGACACTTAATAGGGTGACAAAAATGGTTTCCAAGTAGTCAGATCTTACTCAACTAGCATCCCTAAAATCTATACCTATTTGGTCTGTCACATGGTTCCCACCAGGATTCTGAGCAAGAACAAACAGTAAGTGAGCCATATGGATTTTAGCCTCTCCTGGTGAGCAAGAATGTGTTTGATTACAGAGCTTAGAGTTTCTACAGAGAAAGGCTGGCACATATTTAACAGATGTAAGCTCCGGCTGGATCCTGCTATACATCTGCCTTGAAAATAAGTTGCAACAGGGCTTTTATTTACATAAGATTGCCTTCTTCCTCGTCTTTGTAGCTCTAATGCAACATTTCTCTAAGACTTTTCAATAAACTCATACCTTATATTAATTTTCCCATTCTCCCGTTTTGTGTGACAGAAAGAAATTAAATATGATAGAGAATGAATACCTAGGAAAGGAACAAATGCCACATAATTATAGGCAAGTTGTCCACTTTCCAATTTTATTGTTTAGTTTTCTTTGAAATTTCAAGGTGCTCATATTTTACTTTAGCCAGTTGCAGGAGGAAGTTAAAATGCGATTCTGAGCAGAATGGTGTTGCCTTGACCTTGCCCTACAGCTGAGGAGGACTACCAGATAACTGTTGTTTTATTCCTTTTTCTTCTGAAAGATACTGATCCAGTAGCTGATAAAAGTACTTGAGATGATTAACCCAACCTGCCTCTTGCCTTTATTTCTCCTAGCAGAAGACGCTTTAGTGTATATAAGAAACACCTAAGACTCTTATTAAAAGTGCAATTTCCTGTGTCCCACCCTCAGAAATTTTTGAACTGGTGTATTCTGGCAACACCCAAGAATCTGCATTTAGTAAAGATACTAGGTGATCCTAGAAAGCTAGCTCATACTTTGAGAAAAACTACTCTTCAATTGTTTTCTTCTGATGACAATTTAGCAATTAAATCATCTCTCCCAAGGGGCTGCTTTGGTCATACATTTATATCCAGTTGAAGGTTTCATAAGAACAGCTGAAGAGTTCAAATAGTGTTTAATTGTAAAAAAGCCAATTAGCCTCTCAAACGACAGAGATAATAAATTAAAGATTGTAACCTATTTTAATAGCTGCAGATCAAATGGACAGCACAATTAGGTATAAGCAGTATTACTTGATTAACACACTTTGGAACCTGTTGAATCTATCAGGTCTTTTCCGTCCCACTCCTTCTTCCTTGATCTTCATTTCTTTTTACATATATATGAATGTGTGTGTGTGTGTATGTATACATATTTTCTCTCATTGTTTTGTTGAACCTCCTCAAATTTTTCTTCCACTTCCATCAAGCTGATATTTTTATTTCCCATTCAAATCTATGCCTTTTTTTCTTCCCTCTTCCAGTAAGGTGTCTTTTCACTCTGTATCTACAATGTCCACTAGAAAACATCTTCTTGGTAACATTCCAATTAAGTAATACTGTTCAGAATAACATACATGATCAAGTGAGATAATTCCTGTGGAAATGCTTTGAAAATTTGTGGAGAGCTATTAAGCTAAAACATCCATATTTGTTTTGTGTTGAAAAACTAGCACAAATGATAGTTAGGATCAAATTCAAGATTGCCTTTACAGAGAGGGAAAAATACACATGTGTAAGAATGCACCAAAGTGAAGCTCTCCATGTTTCCCCTGGAGGAACGTTGAAGTTACATGATTTCTGTGCCCACATGAAAGAAGGAAGCAAGAAGTTATAGGAGCTCAGAGCTGAGGTCTGTCTCTTATGCTATGGAAGGAGCAGAGGGAAGAAGACATCAGCCCTCAAGGGCAATTTAAGAAAATTCTTGATTGTAAGAAAAGTTTGCTTACAGGATCTCAAAAAAATTCCTGCACTTAGATCTTTACATGCTATTTCTATTTTATTTATTGCAGTAACATTGATATAAGGTTGTCCTACCTTGTACTGTTCGCCTACCCTAAGTATAGTTCATGAAATAGAAGAAGTATAAGTGCTTATTTATTCCCTTTATCAATTTTCAGAACAATGACTGGGTATTCTAGTAACCTCTAAAGACAACCCATAAGTTTTGAAAAACATTATAAACTTAATGAAATTTCATTTATATGACATTACTCTCACATTACAGTGGTTACTATTTTGATGCTGAAACAGTTCCATTTATGGAGAGTGAAAGCCTGTTTTCAAGTTGACTTTTGTGTGCTTTTGACATAGCAATTTGTTTTCTGTCAAGATAGGGCATCTCAGAGATCTCTTGTGTATTACCAGATCCAGCTAAAATCAGTAGTCTAAGAAGTGTTGGTCCCTTTCAGTATGAAAAGCATAATTGTAAATGACATAATCAGGAGGCTTCTTGGCATATTAACCCCTTGTTAGAAGTCAAAAGAAAAACAGTAAAAGGAATGACATGATCAAAGCTCAGTAGTCTGTGTAAATATTGTAGGAAAAATGTTAACCTGAGACTTCAATCATTTAAAAAATATTATTTGCAAGTTAGCTTTAATATTTTATTCTAACCTTATGTGTTTTCTTGTATTTTGATCTGGAATTTGTCCTCATTTTGCAGACATTTATGCATTATTGTCCATTTTTTTGTTTGATCTTTTAGGTGTTAACTTCATTAATTGTGAAAAATAAAATTACCACCATAAGGAAATTGGACGGTCTCAACCTATGATTTTTTTTTTTCTGTTAGCTGGCTAATCAGTATGCTAAGCAATATGAGAACATATATTTAGACCGAAGATCTGGCTCATTAATCATCTACTACCATATTCTCACTTCTAAGTAATAAAGCTTTTGTTAATGAAACTGATGGATAGTGAATAACAACCTAATGAGTCCTTCAATTTTGCATTAGTGTCTTAGACAGCAAAGAGGCGTATAGAAAACTAGGTGTTTCAGACCTGAAAGAAATTCCTATTTCATCAATATTTTAAATGTTTTTTAAAATTTATTTTTGAGAGTTAGAGAGAGACAGCAGGATCAGGGGAGGGTCGGAGAGAAGGGGAGACACAGAATTTGAAGACAGGATCCAGGCTCTGAGCTAGCTGAGAGCTGACACAGGGCTGGAACCCATGAACCATGAGATCATGACCTGAGCCAAAGTCGGACGCTTAACCAACTGAGCCACCCAGGTGCGCCAAGAAATTTCTCTTTCAGATTTTAGGTGAAAAGCTAGAGATCCAAATATTAAGTTATTTCCTCAGTGCGACATAGTTATCGTTTTAAGGAAAAGGTTTAAAAACTGCCTTTAAAATGAAATATTTCCTCCCTTTTATATTAAAGTTTACTTTATTTGGAGAAAACCAGATGAATATTCAGCTTTATTTTTAAATATGCTTAAGTAGAAATAAAATAATACCTAAGTATTTATTTTTTGGAAAAGGGAATTGTAGCCACAGGAAAAAATATGTTAAATTATTTATTCTCATGCTGGAATTTCTCTTTAAGGAATGCTTAGGAAAGAGCAGGATAGAGAAAATGTTTATGTCATAATAGAAAATGTATCCATGCTCAACTGAGAGTTATAAGTCAGTTTCTCACATTTTTGAAAATCTATTCTGAATTTGAATTATGTACCCTGTCTGAAGGTGATTTAAAAGTTTCCATGTAGTGAAATTCCATTTAGTGTACAGACTTCAAATTAGAAAAGATAAAAAAGAATCTGAATCATAGATTGCTGTGATTTACCTGTATGCTTTTTCTCAAAGACACATAATCCACATTTCTATTAGCAGAAAGCAGACAGAACTATTAGAAGCTTTTAATTTTCAATGAGGGCTTAATTGCTTATAGATGCTTCTCCAATTTTTAAGAATATGATGCTGTCTTAAACATTTGTATAGACATGTATTCATTATCCTTTCATTTAGAGATAATACTGTGGTGAGCCTTGCCTTTTGGAGAATAAATCTATATTAAGCACAAAATGTGTAACAAATACTCTGCAGAACAGTGTGGAAGACATTATGCGAATACAGTCCCTGAGCTACAGGACTAGTAAGAAAAGTATAATTATCTACCATATACGTGGTAGAATAATAGTCTTGCATTCTTTGTATCAAGTTGGGGGTGGATTTCTTCAATCTTTTTCTTTAAAGTATAATTAATATATGGTGTTATATTAGTTTCTGGGTGTCCAATATACTGATTTATCAATTCTATAGATTTCCCATTGCTCATCAAAAAAAATGTACTCTTAATCTCCTTTATCTATTTCATCCATCTCCTAACCTATCTCCCTCTGGCGACCACCAGTTTGTTCTTTGTGTTTAAGTCTGTTTTTGTTTTGTCTGTCTGTTTTCTTTGTTTTTTTTGTTTTGTTTCTCTAATTCCACATATGAGTTAAGTCATATGGTCTTTGTCTTTTTCTGACTGACTTGTTTCACTGAACATTATACCTTTAGGTCCATACCTGTTGCAAATAGTAAGATGTAATTCTCTCTCTCTTTCTCTCTCTCTCTTTCTCTCTTTTTATGGCTGAGTAATATCCTATTGTGTGTGTGTGTATGTGTGTGTATCTTCTTCCATTCACCTATTGATGGACACTTAGATTGCTTCCATATCTTGACTATTTTAAATAGTGCTGTAATAAACATAAGAGTACATATATGTTTTCAAATTCGTGTTTTTGTTTTCTTTGGGTAAATAACCAGTAGTGGAATTACTGAATCACATGGTAATTCTATTTTTAGTTTTTTGAGGAATCACCATACTGTTTTCCACAGTGGCTGCACCAGTTTGCATTCCTATCAACAGAGCACGAGGGTTCATTTTACTCCACATCCTTACCAACACTTGTGTCTTGTGGTTTTGATTTTAGCCATTTGACAAGTGTAAAGTGATAGCTCAGTGCGATTTTAATTTGCTTTTCTCTGAAAATTAGGGATGTTGAATATCTTTTCATGGATCTGTTGGCCATCTGTATGTCTTCTTTAATAAAAAGCCTCTTCAGACCCTCTGCCAACTTTTTAATAGATTATTTGTTTTTTGGGTGTTGTGTAAATTGTGTAAGTTCTTTATATATTTTGGATATCAAACCCTTATCGAATACATCATGTGCATGTATGTTCTATCAGTCAGTAAGTTGCCTTTTTGTTTTGCTATGCAAAACCTTTTTATTTTGGTGTAGTCACAATAGTTGAATTTTACTTTTATTTCCCTCACCAAAGGAAACACATCTAGGTAAACGTTTTTAGGGAAGATACCAAATAAATTACTACCCATGTTTTCTTCCAGGAATTTTATGGTTTCAGATCTAACATTTAGGTCTGTAATCCATTTTGAGTTTAATTTGGCATGTGGTGTCTTTAGTAAGTGGTCCAGTTTCCTTCTTTTGCGTGTAACTGACTACTTTTCCCAACACCATTTCTTGAAGAGATGGTCTTTCCCCCATTGCATTTTCTTGCCTCCTTTGTCATAGATTAATTGACTATAAAAATGTAGGTTTACTTCTGGACTCTTTATTCTGTTCTCTTAATCTAAGTGTCTCTTTTTGTGCCAGTACCATACTGTTTTCATGACTACAGCTTTGTAGCATATCTTGTAATCTGGGATTGTGATACCTCCCACTTTGTTATTCTTTTTCAAGTTTGTTTTGGCTATTTGAGGTCTTTTGTGGTTACATACAAATTTTAGGATTATGTGTAATAATTTGGTGTAAAATGCTTTTGGTATTTTGATAGAGATTGTATTAAATCTGTAGATTGCATTTGGTAGTATGAACACTTTAACAATATGGGTCCTCCAATCTGAACATAGAGCATCTTTCCATTTGTTTCTATCATCTTGAACTTTTATCACTGTTTGATAGTATGCAAAGTACAGATCTTCCACTTCCTTGGTTAAATACCTCCCAGGTATTTTATTCTTTTTTATTACAATTGTAAATCGTATAGTTTTCTTAATTTCTCTTTCTGCTGCTTCATTATTAGTGTACAGAAATGCAACAGGTTTCTGTATTTGACTTTATACCTTGCAACTGTATGCAATTTATTTATCAGTGCTAGTAGTTTTATTTGTGTGTGTGTGTGTGTAGGTGTAGATTTTAGGATTTTATATATATATATGTAGTATTTTGTTGTCTGCAAATAATGAAAGTTTAACTTCTTTCTTAATGATTTGGATGCCTTTTATTTCTTTATCTTCTCTGATTACTGTGGTAGCACTTCCAGTACTATGCTGAATTAAAGTAGTGAGAGTAAACATCCTTGTCTTGTTCCTGACCTTAGGGGAAAAGATCTGTGTTTCACCATTGAATATGATATTAGCTGTGGGTTTTTCATATATAGCCTTAATTATGTTGAAATATGCTCTCTCTAAACCTACTTGCTTTAGGGTTTTTATCTTGAATGAATGTTGTACTTTGTCACATGATTTTCTACATCTGTTGATATGATCATATGGTTTTTGTCCTTTGTTAATGTGATAGATCACATTGATTAGTCTGTGAATATTAAATTACTCTTGCAAACTGGAAATTAATCCCATTTGGTCATAGTGGATGATTTTTTAAATGTAGTGTTGGATTTGTTTTGATAATCGATAAAACTTTTAGCCAGACTAATAAAACAAAACAAAGCAAGGAGATGACTCAAAAAATGAAAGGGAAAAAATAACAACCAACACCTTAGAAACACAAATGATTATAAGAGAATATTATGAAAATTATAAGCCAACAAATTGGACATCCTAGAAAAATCAGACAAATTCCTAGAAACCTATAACCCTTCATAACTGAACCAAGAAGAAATGGAAAATTCAAACAGATTGATTGCTAGCAATGAAATTAAATTAGTAATCAAAAAACTCCCAACAAACAAGTGTACAGGACCAGATGGCCTTACAGGTGACTTCTATCAAGCACCTAAAGAAGAGTTAATACCTATTCTTCTCAAACTATTCCAAAAAATAGAAAAGAAGGGAAAGACTTTAAATTCATTCTATGAGGCCAGCATTATCCTGATGACAAAACCAGATAAAGACACTACATGATAGAGAAAGCTGTAGGCCAACATCTCTAATGAATATAGATGCTAAAATACTCAGCAAAATTTATATTTCTTCAATTTTTGAATGGACATTGGCCCTTTGACTTTCTTTGACAAATAGAATGACATCGAAGTGATATTGTGTGGTTTCAGCCTTTCTGCTCTTAGAATCCTGCCCTGAGACTATCATGTAAGGAAGCTGGTATTACCTATTAGAGGATGAGATGCCACAAGACAAAGAACCAAGGTGCCTCAGTGGATGGAAAGCACAGACTGCCAGACATGAGCTGGATGCAAGTAAGGCTGTAACAGAACCCCAAATAGGTTTAATATTTGGGACTAGGTGATGGATGGAGGCAAGGAGACTCCGAGAAGAGGCTAGAAAAGTAATGAAGAAACAGTTGGAATCTGGAGATAGAACAGTCTGTGTCACAGTGGCTGAATGTTGTCAAAACTATCACTTGCTGTAATTCAAAAGATAGATATTGTACTAAATATCTTTAGGGTTTTGACTAAGGAAATCTATAAACAGATCCTGAAGGCACCAATTATATTTTCCTAGTTTGTTAGGATTTGTTATGGGAAATTACAGATGAACTAAAGGAGGAACTATTTGATTTAAAAGACAATTTTATAAAAAATAGAAGATTCTAGGATTGCTATTCAAGAACATTGGTGTTGAATTGGCACAAATACTACCAAATTGGACTTGTCCTTTAGGAGCTGAGTCATTTAAAAAAAGAAAACAGGTCCATGGGAAGCAGAAAGCAGGCCATAATACTTAATTACAACCATAGGCTATAGAAAAGAAAAGCATCTCAGGAGAACCAGGAATGTAGAGAAGGCCCCAAGAACTTAGGAGAAGAATGGAGTAAAAAACCAGTCTTACAGAGTTCATAGGGGCCAGGATCAAAAACAGCATTCTCTAACTTCAGAGTTACAGCAAATGGCAGTAAGTGAGAGGCTGGATTTCAGAATTAGTCTATATCAGTAAATTCCATGTGTTCCCATTCACACTGATGTTATGTGTTCACAGTATTTCTATTGTGGTTATTCTGTCTCCATTTTACTAATGTTTACTAGATGGTTGGATGGATGTTTGGAGGAAGTAGGAGTGGTATATAACCTTCATTTTAGCTTGCAGATGTCTGAGCAAAATACAGATAATTCAGTAATGGACTTTGAGCTCAGTGCTTCTTACAGGTAATACTTTCAGGGGTCTCGAGAACAGATAAATGTATTTTTTTTTTTTTTCGTTTCTTTTTTTTTTTTTTTTTTTTACAAATAGTGTATTGTCAAATTAGTTTCTACATAACACTCAGTGCTCATCCCCAAAGTGCCCTCCTTCATGCCCATCCCCCCTCCCCCCCACATCCATCAGTCCTCAGTTTTTGTCAGCATTCAAGAGTCTCTCATGGTTTGCCTCTCTCCCTTTCCCCCACCATTTCCGCCCTTCTTCTCCCCCTTGGTCCTCCGTCAAGTTCCTCCTAATCCTCCTATACGTGCAAACATATGGTATTTGTCCTTCTCTGCCTGACTTATTTCGCTCAGCATAACACCCTCAAGGTCCATCCATGTTGCTACACATGGCCAGATTTCATTGTTTCTCATTGCCATGTAGTATTCCATGGTATAGATAAACCACATCTTCTTGATCCATTCATCTGTTGATGGACACTTAGGCTCTTTCCATGTTTTAGCTATTGTGGAGAGTGCTGCTATGAACATTGGGGTACATGTGCTCCTATGCCTCAGCATTTCTGTATCCCTTGGGTAAATTCCTAGCAGTGCTATTGCTGGGTCATAAGGGAGTTCTATTGTTAGTTTCCTGAGGAACCTCCACACTGTTTTCCAGAGGGGCTGTACCAGTTTACATTCCCACCAACAGTGCAGGAGGGTGCCCGTTTCTCCACATCCTCGCCAGCATCTAGAGTTCTCTGATTTGCTCATTTTAGCCACTCTGACTGGCGTGAGGTGGTATCTCAGTGTGGTTTTGGTTTGTATTTCCCTGATGAGGAGGGATGCTGAGCATCATTTCATGTGTCTGTTGGCCATCTGGATGTCCTCTTTGGAGAAGTGTCTGTTCATGTCTTCTGCCCATTTCTTCACTGGGTTGTTTGTTTTTCGGGCGTAGAGTTTGGTGAGTTCCTTATAGATTCTGGATATTAACCCTCAGATAAATGTATTTTATATGGGAGAGGATTATAAGTAATTATATACCCAGAGGATGGATTGTAATAGATTTAGTCAGGCTATACGTTGTTTTTAGTTTCTCCCATCAAGAGATAGTCTCTTTTACCACTCTTGAATCACAGGTGGCTTTGTGATTTGCTGCTTCCAATAAAATGTAGCTGAAGCGATGTGTAATCTCCAGAGCCTAGGCCTCAAGATATCTTTCAGTGTCCTTTCTATCACCTTGGAATGCTGCTCTGAGGCCATAATATCACTAGGTCAATCTATCCTGCAGAAAGATGGAAGAACGTCTTAAAGGGGAAAAAAAGATTTACCATTTGGTAGCAGTACAAGCTGCCAGACATAAGTGAGGCCATTTGGGACCTTCCTGTTGAGCTCACCTTCCAGCTGAGTGCAGATACACAAATGAGAATAGGCAAATTCAGCAAAGGAACCTCCTAGACATGGCTCAGAAACATGAAAAAGAATATGTTACTGTTGTTATCCACTAAGGCTTGATGGGAGTTTCTTACAAAAAGGCATTTAACTAGAAAGAAGGCACAATATTCTATAAAAGAGAAGAAAAGATATTTTATGTAAGGAAGCACCGCACACAGTTTAGGAGAAACTAAGAAAATGTTCAGGGAGAATGTACTGTTTGAGGTTTATATTCGAAGATGTGTCTGAAAAATAAATTGGGGACATGGTGTAGAAGAATTTGAAAGTCACGGTGTACTATTTATACTCTGAAAGCAATGGGAATATGGCATTGTTTGTTTAGGGGAGTAGCTTAAATCCACTGCATAGCCAGTAACTAAGAGGAACTAGAACATTGAAGGTACCTTGTGAATGATTATTCGGTGAATGATCAGAATCTTCTTCTAATCTATTAGATGTTATGACACATTGACGTTCTTAATACCAGTTTAGTCTATGGTGAAAATGTATCAGGATGTATTAGGAAAAAAGCATTTTAATTTTCCTCAAAGGGCCTGAGAACAGAAGTGAATAAAATATTTTTGTGTTGAATATAGTGTTGAATATATTGGCATGCTGCAAACCTATACAGACATATTTTAAACAGATAAAGGAAAAAGGCTGGAGTAAGAGTAAACAAAAGGACCTTTCTGGCAAAATGTGCCATTATTTTATGCATGGTCACAAGGTACTTTATGACACATAGTGTACATGTGGAAAACATTTGCCCTCTTGGTCATTTGGATTAATTCGTACCATAAATGCATCTTTTCCCATCCTGTTCCCAGATTCATGGGCTTGATATATGACACTATTTAGATCTTTATTTTTCTTCTTAACTTGCCCTGAGGGAGTCTTCCAGTGTGACCATACTGATTGATGACCACCCTCCCAGTGACTAACTCAACAGAGTGTATTTGTGGACAGCTTTATGGCTCATGGAACTCTGGGAACATTTCCAGTCACTTTCTTTTTGTTTCCCTTTGATTCTTACTCTCTTTCAAAGAAGCTTGCACTTACTTTCTTTCTTTATTTAGCTTTATCTCAGAGAGAACCACTCTTGAGTCCTTATTTTAGATATTGCATCCTAGTCTTGACTTTTGCCCTGCACCAGTCAGGAGGCACGTGGCATGAGATGATTTGTACTGTTATCTATCACTGGCTTCGTCTCCTGCCCCTGGCTATCATTGTCATAACTTCTTCAGCAGAGTTGTGTATAACAGAGGCTCAGTAATATTTCTGGTTTCTTTGATGATAAGCTTTTACAATACATCATATTTTCTCTTTGTTATAATTGGCTGTACTTGAGTCATGTAGTGTCAAAGTGCTGAGATTGCTGAGTTGTCAGTGATGATTTTTACCAATTAGATTATTTATTTCCTTGTGCTTGATGCTGTTTCCTAAGCTGCTAACTAAAACTTTCCTTCTCATTGTCATGTTCCTCACTAATTAAAGACACAATAGGTGCTTTTCCACTCATTAGACACATCAGTTATGAGTAACCTAGAACAAGGAGGAAAAGCCTTTGGCTTAAACTGAGTCCCAGGAGCATAATAGTTAAAATACAAGTTTCTTTCACACTTGACTCTCTTCTGCCTTAACTCCCTTCCTTTTCCACTTTCCTTTTTGTCCCTGAAATAATGTTGTGTTAACTTCTCCTTGTCTAAGTTATATGGGTCCACCAAAAAACATTTTGGGAAATAATAAAAAGTATGGAGAATAACGTCCTCAGTAATTGTTTTCCTTGAAAGACCATCAAATTCTATTTTTTTGGAAAAGACCCTCTGTGTCTGGAGCCAAATACTAAGACATAATCTCCCTTAGACAGTCAGTGTTGTCCAGCAGTTTTTTCTGGCCTATAAAGATGATGAAGATGATGGTGGTGGTGGTGGTACCACCACTTACTGTACTCTTATCATGCATAACCTCATTTAATCCTATTTCCATCTATGTTGAGAAGTTGAATCATCACCACTTCTTTCTAAGGCCTCCTTTGCCATGCAGAAAAGCCAAAGCCTTCATTTTTTTAGAATTCCTCTCCCTGTATGTTCCTGGTTGGCCTATGCAATAAGAAACATTTTTGTTTGACTAGGCAGGCAGAAGGAAGGAGAGACCATTATTCTCGGAAAAGTTTCAGCCAGATGCCATGCAGATGAGACATTGATTGATACAGGCTTCCTGGCCAGTTCCTGAGAACCACCCTTTTACTGCTGTAGACAGACAAAGTCAATGGGAGCCTCCATATATCTGCAGGAGTTGGAGCAGCTAGCCCCTGTCAGTGCTCCACCCTGAGATCATCAGGGTGGCTTCCCTGGCCTTCACTCCCCAACTCTTTCAATTTGGGGGTAGTCCTCTCATTCTTCGTATCAAATCCTTCATGCTTAGAACACCTGAAGTGATTTCTGTTGTTCCAGGAAACTCTGACCAGTAAAAACAAATTCTTTAAGTTTGGTTGATATTCATATACTTCAGTTAGGAAAACAGGTCTTTGTGAGTCTTATAACTTGAACTAGTAAATGAAAGAAGAAAATGAGTCCAAAAGTCTGTCTTTTGGTTTATACAAATCACTTGTTCTTTTGCTTATAGGGACTTCCTGTGCTGACTTCCAGCAGTGCTGCCTCCTCTATCCCTTCATGCCGTGTGTCTGCAGCCTGTCCAAATTCCCACGTCAGCCATCACTGCTCTGTATATGAGCCCCATTTTACTCTATTTTGGGTGTTTTTTTCTTTTCTTTTGTAAAGGGTCAAAATCTAAGGTAATTTTTTCTTATTTTACACTGTATCTTAGGACTTTTTTTTTTCATTCCGTCTATGCCTTTTTACTAGAGTTCATTGGCCTTTTGACCTGATCAAATAGTTACAAAGATTTTTCAGCTCTACATTGGAATAATGAGCTCAAAATCTAAAGATGTTGCTTTGGAATCTCATCTTGTAATCTTCCGTGTTACCAGTTATTCAGGGTAAAGAGTCTGTATATTTACAGTGAGTAGTTTAATTCCGGCATAAATCTGGCATCATTTGTTAATTTCAGAAGTCAAACATCCAAAGTTATCCAATTAAAGTTATCTTGTCAAAGATTTAAATTATATGACAGTTAACTGAAAATTAATTGCTAAATATATAAGTAACTTCATTTTTCTTAAAAGGTAAGTAATACCCCCTCCCCCCAAAAAAATGTGGGAATAGAATTTCAGTATGTCTTGCTTTATTTCATGAGGATTTCCAATTAAATGCATGTTTTTGCTATCAATTATCATGGGAAGATAAGTTAAATCCACTCAATTAAATAGTCACTTTTGAAGTTTCTGGGCCTGACTTTGACCCATCTTAATGTTAATTTAGCCTCCTTTCAAAGGGAAGTAAATGATTCACCTAAGGATTTCTGTTCATTAGTATTAATTAGTGAATTCATTTGACTATGTCAAGAAGATAAGAGGTAATTTGAAGTGGGAAAGCAATACCTTTTGATGGACTACAATAATCATTAATTTATCTCTATTCACTTTATATTGCCATGGAACAATACAACCAGTAGCTTTTGCCTACTGTCCTCTTTAAAATTCTGTTTTTATAACCTGCCACTACACCAAATTCTATATGGACTATAAAGAAATACTATGCTCAGTTTCATTGCACGGACTTACTGACTTTTATAGTCATCACATTTCAAATATTTTCTATCATCTCCCCCCATGTATTCCTTCATCCCAGACTCTTACAGAGTCTCTGTTTCCGATGTTAGGTATACCCTAGTCATCAGTCCGTCAAACAGTCAGTACATACATATATACTTATACAAATACATGATAACCACTAAACATGGTTCTTGACATGAGAAACTCAGAGTGAAGGCTGGAACAAACATGCAAAGTAATTATAATAAAACTAGAAATTTTTGAAAAAGAAATATGATTAAATTGGATTATCATGGAAGAAGAGTTAACAAAATTTGCTTTAATTGCCCAGAAAAGCCACACCAGTTGGCTGATTCATTAGCTGGGGCCTAAGTCAAATGAGCACTTCTTCAGGTAAAAAAGTGGAGCATGGGTTGAGAATGGAGTAAAGAATCCCAAAGGCAGGAACAATATAGATACTCCAGTTAAAGAATAGTAAAAAGAGTAAAATAGTCATTACTTTCATATTTAATGTTTATAGTCAGATTTAATTTAAAACTTCCCATTTTATATCTTCTCTCTGATTTTAGCCTTACACTACTCATCATGTACTGGAAGACACATAAATATAGCTTCAACATCTTCTTGATTGTTAAATAATTCCAAGTTCTTTAGTTTGAGCTAAGGTAAATAATGAATATATTAAGAACTTAGTATTTTTATAGTTACCATGGATTCTATTTGGGGATTATAGTCTCTCCAAAGAGACCTTATCAGTGATGCTTTCTAAGAGTTAGCAAAAGCATTAAAACAGACAAACAAAAAAGCCAAACCAGCTCAGGGTGATTCTAAGTTATTTCTCATACAAAAAACAACAATGTCCTTAAAGATAAGGCAAGAAATTTATCTGATTGGTGTGGGAGACGTATTACTTCAGAAGGGAGTGTGCATTAGTAAAGTCTTCAGGTATCTTGCTCCACTTTGACCCCAGCCTTTTTAATATGTGACGTCTCTGTGGTATACTGGGCTGAAGTTGCTTATTTCTCAGACACATCCATGAGGACTTAGAATATGTAGGTTCAGGTACTGATTCTGACACTTGCTAGAAACATAGCTAATAAACTTGTTATAAGTGCTACAGTTACCTTTCTTATGGCATGGGATGATGCCGTTCTGTGAAAATGAAATAATACGTATAGGAAAGAGCTATGTAAACCACAAAGTACGTTATCAACTCCCTAGATACTGAGATATTCTGGACTCCAGAGTATGCACAACGTGGAAGGCACCATTTCAGAACAGATGAAGGAACCACATCATGCATGGAGTCACTTAGACAAGGGCAGGGCATGACCAAGACTTCTATCTCCTATCTATTCTGTCTCTTCAGGATTCTCTGTGCTATCCCATGTTGAGTTTTTCTGTGCCTCTGTGTTAGAGAAAGGGACTTAGAATATTGCTGTGTTGGCAGTTTTGCCACTAAAAATGACCACTTAGAAAAAGCATATTTGTGGCCCATCTGCTTTCATTGTGGGAGCTGTAAATGAAGGAGATACATTACTTCCATTAATCTGTGCTTCAGAGTGCATTTCTTTTAAAATTCTTAGAAGTATCTGTCATTTTATAGTTAATACTGTACTAATTCACACTAATGACTTGAGAATTCCCAAGAGATAACTAAATTGTGCAAAAGAGTAGCAATGAACATTAAAAGGCAGCATTATAAAATCAGTAATGTGGAATCCCAAGATGTACTTTATTTATTTTGACAAGGGCAGTTTACTTTTGGTAACTCATAATAAAGTACTGCTGTAGAATAGTAAATGCACTAAAGTTGTTTTACTAAAGTAATAAAGCCTAAATGGGGGGCCTCACTAAAGCCCACCACCATTAAATTGTTACAAAATACTGAGTTAAAGATGCCAGGATATTGTGTTTTTTATTTTCTGTGTAAAATTCTTTCTAAAATTGTTGAGTTTCCAGAAAACATGAGTTTGATGGCTCCTCTTCTTTCTGCACTTGTCCTTGGAATAAAAACATTTTTGTAATTACCTGAACAATTAAAAAAAATTTATTTTCAATTACTTAGAATACTTCATTAATAAGACTAAGATCATGACCAAGTTGACATAAAAGCTCAATGTTGACAGTATGTGCTTGATCCTCACAGATAGCACTTGTGCAAATAAAAAGTCAAGGCACAAGAAACAGTGGGGTCAATGGGTGGATTCAAGGAGGTACAGCTCTATGGTGTGTAAGTCTAGCCACTGAGCTCTTACTGGTTGATTTTGCCTATTGATGGAGTTTGTGTCCATTCACTCTGTTTTACTGTGGTCATTTTCGTCAAAATTAGATAGGATACATTTTGTCTCTTTGCTCTTTCTGGGCCCATGATACATACAGCTCTGTAATACATGCTGTTAACCATAAAAAACTTGATCAGTTTTATGAATCATGGCTAACAGGAAGGAGAACTGTATTTTTTACTCAGTTTGTAAATGTGTGTCTTCCTGTAAATTTTGGTATAAGATGAAGCTAGAGATTCATCTTCTCTAGAGAGAAGGGAAGAAACAGTCATGGTATGTGTGAAAAAGACATGGGATCGACATTGTTGCTTATATTTTTATTAAAGCACCATATGGGTGAGTTTGAAAGGCTTAGTAAAACACATTGCCACTTCTGGAAAAGGAACCCAAAGTACTACTGACTGGCTCTTGTATCCTTTATTCTGGATAATCAATAGCTCTTTCATTAATAGTGTGGAACCTGAAGCCATACATAACTGATTTCTGTACTTTTTTCATACACTTTAGTCTTGCTTAAAGCTATGGTAAGCTGAATTCTGTTCTATCATTTTTTGTTGCCTGAAAATCCATTTTGTATAAATAGGATTATTGTTAGTTATCCAAAACTTCGAATAAGGTATAATCCATACAAAACAAATAAAAATAGCAAGTCCATGGTATATTTCTCTTATTATTCAGTTTTCTTTGTTGGCATGGTATGTAATGCAATAGTATGAATAGTAATACATAGTTTGTATGTTGTACTTGTTTTAATATTCATCTTATTTAATCTCATTTTATTAAACGAATGTGTTTACCAACTGCTAGCTCTAGTTCACCAGGTCACAAACAAAGACGTTTCTAACATAAAAGTATAATAAAACATGAAATGCAGTGAAATTATATCATTATTATATATTTTCCTCCATTTCTTGCTCCTCCTTGGCCTCATTGTGTATTAAGAATTCAAAAGTGAAGGTAAATTGGTGGTTTGTGAGTTTTCTAGAACCTAGAGAAAAAAACTGCAAACTCTTTTTTAGAGTATGAATTAATAAACTGTGGCCAAGGTTAGAAATGCTCAAATCCATGTGAAAACAAAGTTCCAAGGTTAGCTCAGAGTTTAAATATATAGGATGAATGACAGGGTCTGAAGCACTCTTGCAGGTAGTGGTTTTTAGGTATCTCACAGGCTCAAAGTGATCTGATACATTTCAGCGTGAGTCAGTATTTTGCCTCTGCAAACATCCTATTTCAAGTTTTCCACCCCTTACTATATTAGGGTATACAACCCAAGAGGTCTGTATTAAACTTTAGTGTCATCATTTACTATTTATGTGACTTTGGGTATCTTAATTAACCTTTTGAGTCTCAGTTTCTATATTACTTGGGTGGAGTTAATAATTATTCCTTTTCCTTAAAAATATGATGAGCATTATATGGTATAAGGCAGATGATATTTTCAACTTAGATATGGCCATATTTCAAGTGCTTTTAAAGTCCATATATTGAGGAAGAAATGTATTGTTCATTCATTCAGTCCTTTACCCAAATAATCAACCACCTTGCTAGGTCTGTGTCAGGTGGTATCGTAGGTATTAGAGAAATCTAGGCTGTCTCAGTGACTGCCTTAGTGAAACATGGGGTTACTAGACAAGATGTGTTCTCCCATCCAAGTACTAACCAGGCCCGACCCTGCTTTGCTTCCGAGATCAGACGAGATCGGGCGTGTTCAGGGTGGTATGGCCGTAGACTAGACAAGATGTGTAAATAACTTATTTTATTTTATTTTACTTATTTTTTTAAAAACTTTTTAATGTTTTATTTATTTCTAGGAGAGAGAGAGAGAGACAGCGTGAGCAGGGGAGGGTCAGAGAGAGAGGGAGTGACAGACTCCGAAACAGATTCCAGGTTCTGAGCTGGCAGTCAGCATAGAGCCCGACGCGGAGCTCAAACCCACCAACCACGAGATCATGACCTAAGCGAAAGTCGGACGCTTAACCGACTAAGCCACCCAGGTGCCCTGTAAATAACCTATTTTAATAGTCATAAATATGCTGTATGAAATACATAGGGATGCCACTGTGACCACAGAAAGAAGAAAATATCAGCTGAGGTATGAAAAGGCAACACAGAAAACTTAACTGGAAGGATGGTTCTTAACTTGAGTCTGAATGCTAAGAGGAATAAATCAGGTGGACAAAAAGTTAGGGTATCCCAGACAGTCCTTACAAAAAAAAAAAAAAGTCAAATTCTACTAATCCTAAACCTGCATGGAGATTGGAGAATGGTGAGCAATTTCTGTATTTGGAATTTGGGCAGAAGAAATCTGTTGGACAGGTGTAGCTTTAAAAATGTATAATTTACAATACTTCTGTTTTTAGCAAGACTTAAGTAAACAGCAAAGAAATCAACTTCTCTCAAACTTTTAACCTGGTCTAATTTTTACCTCATATGAAGCTGTTTATTTATTCTGCTTATGAGTAATTGCAGTAAGATAGACACAAACTGCTACAATAATTTTCTCTTGTTTTATGTAAATAAAAATTATACTTGTCACTGTGGGTGGGGACTACGTTCCAAAAAATGTTTAGTTAATACACTTTCTCTTTGGCCATGTCTGTAAAAGACATGTTGGCAGAAGGCATGGTTTCTGTCTTTGATCATATACATTACTAAAGAAGCTATTTGTTTTCATTAACTTAGAGTTTCCACAAAGGAATTTATATTTAAAAAAATGTTATCCTATATTCCACACTGAGGTGATAGGTTCAGTAATAATGATTGCTGCATAAAGTGGTAAGTCTTTTCCTGTGTTTGTTTCTTGCAAATGCCAGGTTAGGCCTTTTAGCTAAAATTTTACTAAGGCTGTAATTCAATAAGCAACAAACAAGACTATGTTAATTGTATCATTGCTGTAGTTATATGTGAGAGAGGGGATATATTTTCTCTCACTACTGTACTTTTACATAAGAAAAGATGAAAACCCTTTTTCTTAAAAATATCAACTAAACATTTTCTTTAAAATGTAAAAAAAGTAAGATAAATAAAAAGCATACAACCCATATTCCAGTTCTGCATTGAAAACTTTGAATTGAATCCTACAGTGTGCAATTTTGAGGACTACTATTTAAAATTACAGATGTGTTGTAATGGTGATGCTGAAGAAGTCCAGTACAAATTATTCAACTTTTAAATTTTTAATTATTATTTGAAATAAACTTTAGCTTGTATACATCAAGATACATTATATAGAGAAATCATGTGGATTCCATTAAGAAAGACATATCTACGAATGTCTTGGTTACTTAGTTAAGCATCTGACTCTTAGTGTCTGCTCAGGTCATCATCTCATCGTTTGTGACTTTGAGCTCCACATCAGGCTCTGTGCTGACAGTTTGGAGCCTGCCTACTTGGGATTCTCTCCCTTTTGTTCCCTCTCTCTCTTAAAATAAATAAATAAACTTAAAAAAAATATGGGGCACCTGGGTGGCTCAGTTGGTTAAGCGTCCAACTCTTGATTTTGGCTCAGGTCATGATCTCAGTTTGTGAGTTTGAGTCCGGCAATGGGCTCTGCACTGACAGTGTGGAGCCTGCTTGGGATTCTCTCTTTTACCCTCTCTGTCTGCACCTCCCCTGCTCATGCTGTCTCTCTTCCTCTCAAAATAAATAAATAAACTTAAAAAAAAAAAGGAAGACATATCTAAACTAAGCTCATATTAAGTTCCCAGGACCGACATTAGCATCCTGAGGGTGTGTTAGAAATGCAGAACAATGGGCACACCTCCAAACTACTTAATCAATATCCACTTCTTCACAAGATCTCCAGGTGATTCATTGTACATTAAAGTTTAAGAAGCACTGTTGAATCTGCACCATTATTAATAAAAGAACAATGTAGAACATATAGTTAAAATTCTAATGAAATGCACATGTCTTTTACCTGTCTATTGCTGAGACACCAAAGTTTCAAATGACTTCTAGGATAACCTTTGGTACATGAAACAATAAAATCTCTGATGGCAGAATAATATTTTGAATTACTAAACTATTTCTATTTTTTCACTGTTTTACTTCTGTATTTTCTCCTTTTCCATCCCTCCCCTTCAAACTGCAAGTAGACACTATGTTCAGTTGCCTTGCAGTAGCAATATGGTGTGGTACAAAGCAGAAGTTGTATGAATGATCATGATTTTCCAAAGGCAAAGCCCTTAGACCAGACATTTCAAAACTACACTCTTCAGATTAAAAGCATACCAGAGATGTGTTTTGTTAGTAAAGCACTTGTTTATTTTAGTTTTTAATGCAGAAGCATGTGTTCAAAAGGATTCCTTTCTTTCTGCCTCCATTGCCAAGAAAAGTCTTGGGAGCTCCTTTAAAAGCCATAGCTAAACTTCCCTATTAAACTAGTGGATATAACCAAAATGAATATTAAGTTATTAAAAAAATCAATACCGAATGCTTATATAGCACCTACTATGTGCAAGGGATTATTCTAAGTAGACCTCTTTGAGGGAATTAGCCACATAAATGTCTGGGGAAAGGTATTCTAGGTGTAGGAAGCAGCTACTATGCAGTCTCCAACACGGCAGCATGCCTATCCAGTGCTAGGCAAGTAGGCTTGTATGGCTACACCAGAGTAATCCAAGAATGCAAAGGAAGAATAGATCAGAGAAGTCACAAGGACCTTCCTTGGTTTAGGGCCTGGAAGTCCATTGTAAGGCCATTGAAGAACCATGTCGTACACACTGAGTAAGCCAGGACATAGTTCAGAGCTAATTCTTTTCTTCAGCCTTCATAGTGTTTGTTCCTTACATCACATAATTCTTAGCTCTAATTTCTTCTCTTCAGAAAGACCTCCTTTAATGACCAAATCCAACTTTCTTTGCATCATATTCTCTAACTACTTACCTTGGTTTGAGTTTCTACGTTTATTACTAGCTAAAATTATTTTATGTATTTACTTTTCATCTGCCTCTTTTGTGTATAGATTTCATTTGTTAGAATGAAAAAGCTAATAGGACGTGACTTCTATCGTGCCTATTACTGTATCTCCCAGGTCGAGGACAGTGTCTGGCTTATGATAAGCTAAGTAGATTATTGTGTTTAAATGGCAAATAATGAATATATATCTGTATTTTATAAAACAACAACAACAGCAACATTGAACTGCTGAGAATCAGTCTTGGAAAGGTAAGAACATTGGGCTCATTCAAGTTTGGAGTTTGTGTATGGAAGGAGTATTGGAGAGTGGAAGATGTTTTAAAGAGAATGATACAATGATTAACTTTGTGTGTTAGATTAGTCAGGTTCTCCAGGGAAATAGGACAAAAGGAAATTGTACACACACACACACACACACACACACACACACACACACGCATGCGCACACACACATTATCTCCCCCTACAGAGACAGAGAGAGAGAGAGAGATGTATGAATGCAGGTTTGTCTCACATGATTATAGAGGCTGAATGTGAGCTGAAGAACAAGAAAAATGAATACTGCAGTTCTAGTCTGAGTCAAAAGGCTGGAGATCCAGGATCACCTGTCAGGAAAAAAAAAACAAAACAGTGTTCCAGCTCAGCGGTCAGGCTAAGAGACTAAATTCTCCCTTTTGCCACTTTTTTGTTTTTCAATATTCAGACCATAATGGATTAAATGATGCCCATCCATTTTGGAGGGGGCCATATACTTTCATAGTCTATTGATGTCAATATAAATGTCATCTGGAAACACCCTCACAGACATAACCAGAAATAATGGTAAGCCAGATATAGGAACACCTCCTGTCCCTGTCACCGGCACGTCATATTCGCTATCAGAGAATGGAATTTAAACTAGCCATGAAAACAAGTGAGGGTAAGCACACGGTGACATAGTGAAAACTGAAGAAAGTCCATAGATTTGGAGTTTTGAGGTCACAGTATTTACTGAAGAAATACCACTAGAGGAGGAGGGCAGGATGCCTGGTGGTGCTGCTTTGAGAATGGGAAATTAAGAAATCAGAGGCAGCTCAGTGATCGGTAAATGTAGTATGTGGACTTGCGTAGCTGAGAATGTAAAAGTTTGGAGACGACAGGTTCCAAGGTCCAAAAGCTTAAGGTGTTATTTGAGTCATTCTGATGCTGAGGCTCCCAAAGAATAATGACAGAGACTAGGACAGTGAGTCATGCCTAAGTTCTGTATGAAGGGGGAGTGGGGTGGCACTGTGATCACATCTAAGCTGAAATTTAGGTATGATATGTCTTCATTCCACTTTTGAAATTCCTTTAAGTCCTCCTCTGTCTAAAACTGGTCTTTTGAATTAATTAATTAACTTTGTGTTGTGAAGATCTTGATACAGTCTTTACTTGTTCAGCATTATCTCCTGCAGTTTCACCCAAGTCACCTTACACAGAGGTGATAGTGATCTCCTATTACATACAATTGCACAGAGTATTTTCTCTGCATTGAGTGCACTTAATTGTTTATTATTTTTTTGCCCAGTAAACCCCAATTATTAAGAGATTGGTGGTTTCTTCTTCTGTGAAGTCTTCCTTGTTGTCTGTAGACGTAATTTCTCCATTCTCTGGTCTACTTTTGTACTTCATTTATTTTTCACTTACTTTATTTATCATGCATATTGTCATAGTTTGTTTTTCTCCCAGGTAAGACAGAAATGTTGAGGATGTTTCATTCTAGTGTTGGTACATCACATGTCCTCAATAAAGATTTCTTTGTGGAATTAATCAGCTAACAATGATTAAATTAACAAGCTTGATAGCCAATTTATGAATGATTGCTAAAGAAGAATTTTTTATTACAGGTAGCCTAGAGACAGTAGAAATCCAGCTGTAAGCTTGCTATTGAAAAAAGTTTTGTAGCTTATTGCTGTCTAGAACGATAAATGTTTTGACCTTTTCTTGGAATATGTTGTAATGATACATAAATATAGGCCATGACCACAAAATTTACCTTCCTGTCTTTGCTCACTTCTTCCAACCAGAGTTATCCCTCAAACTCTGATATTTCTTGGAACATAATGGTTTCAGAGAATGGAAGTAAAAAATTAGATCAAGGATAAGCGGTAATATTAAACTATTTGGAGCTGTTTACCAGGTTAGCAAAAATTGCTTGATAAACTATGCATGCCAAGAAAAAGCATTATCATGAAGGTACTCCTTTACACAATGCATTAAAATACAGGTTATAGGGTAAGAATTAATATGATTATTAAAAGCATTACTATGTTTTACAAAGGAGCTGCTTAAAAGTGATTAGTTGATATTTCATTAGTATCTCTTTTTTTTTTTTTTTAAATTTTTTTTTAATGTTTTATTTATTTCTAGGAGAGAGAGAGACAGCGTGAGCAGGGGAGGGTCAGAGAGAGAGGGAGACACAGACTCTGAAACAGGCTCCAGGCTCCGAGCTGGCAGTCAGCACAGAGCCCGACGCGGGGCTCGAACCCACGAACCGCGAGATCATGACCTAAGCGAAAGTCGGATGCTTAACCGACTAAGCCACCCAGGCGCCCCTAGTATCTCTTTTTTTGATGTTGGATTAATAAAGACAGGGAAAATATATTTCTAGAATATCTGTGGAATTATGACCACGGGTTTCTTAAATATATCAGAAAGACTGACTGCTGGCAAATGTGCATAAAAGCAAAGAAAACCTTTCTGTGACAAGAAATAGTCCATAGATTTTAAACTATGTCGAGGTACTCAGGCAAGTAAGGCATGTTTTGAGTAGGATAACTGGTAGCATTGTCAATAAAATCACCTTGCTCAGCATACTTAAGCCATATTTTTGGTGGAGAAAATCCCATAGTTTTGTGAAAATATGAGAAAGTAATGACATTTTCTCTTTCTTTTATGTCTCTTTGTTTTACTCAGCTAGTTTTCAAGCTGTCAGTCATCTAAAAAAATCAAGGGTATTTTTCTATGTCTAGCTAACTGAAAACAAAACAATTTTGCTTTTTTTAGTTATAAATATTAGATTTGACTTTCTTCTTTATTTAATCTTTTATTATTATTATTCTAGAGACAGAGTGCAAGTAGGGGAGGGGAGCAGAGGCAGAGAGAGAGAGAGAGAGAGAGCGAGAGCGAGAGAGAGAGAGAAGCTCAAGCATGTTAGTCTGGAGCACGACATAGGCTCCATCCCATAACCCTAGGATCATGACCTGAACTGAAATCAAGAGGGAGGCGCTCAACAGACTGAGCCACCCAGGTGCCCCCAGATTTCCCCTTTCTTCTTAAAGAGAAGTGTTGCTCAGCTTTCTTGGAAAACACTGGTTTTGAATTGGGGCTACTGAAAGGTGAGACTTGGTGCAAAAAAATAGTATACAACTTTCTTCAGGTTTATCTCTTTGTAATTCAGTGACTGGAAAAACACAGGCATTTGTATTGGTTAAAAATAATTTTATTAAAAAAATTTTAATTACAGGAATGATTAACAACAATGAAAAAGATTCACTCACCATATAGTTCATTTCTGATTCATTAAGATTAAACATTTGGGTGCTCAATTCACTTTGTAAGAGTGAATAAAAATTTTAAAAAGTACAATTTAAAATTTTTTTAATGTTTACTTTTGAGAGACAAAGAGACAGAATGAGTAGGGGAGGGGCAGAGAGAGAGGGAGACACAGAATCTGAAGTAGGCTTCAAGCTCTGAGCTGTCAGCATAGAGCCTGACATGGGCTTGAACCATGAGATCATGACTTGAGCCAAAATGAAAAGTAGGACGCTTAACCAACTGAGCCACTCAGGTGCCCCAAAAAAGTACAATGTAAGAAGAAAAAGAAAATGGAACTTTAAGACCATCGAATTTAATGTCCTGAATAGATGATAGAAACATTAATTTTTTGTTTCTTATAGTCCAGCTATATCATTTTACCTTAAATGTTACCTTTTTATACTACCTTATCATTTTCTTCTATCTTATAAAATTATTAATAAGTAATAAAAATAATTGAAATTATAATCAGTTAAGCTTTTGATGCTTGAAAACAAGAGAGATCAGAGTGATCAGTGAAAGCCTATTAAAATTACCAGGGTTTGGTCTGGAAGGGGACAGGGCCCACCATGGTGAAATTCAATATGAATAAACCTTTGTGAGGGAACCTAAAAATTTTATTTCACTGACCCAAATCTGCTAGAATGCTCAGAGTAAGACATTGTATGCCTCTTTATATGCCTCTTAGGGTTTGTGTATGATAGATGCTATTTAAAAATTTTTATTTTTATTTCTGAGAGAGAGAGACAGACAGACAGCATGAGCAGGGTAGGGTCAGAGAGAGAGGGAGACACAGAATCTGGAACAGGCTCCAGGCTCTGAGCTGGCTGTCAGCACAGAGGCCAATGTGGGGCTCAAACCCACAATTCATGAGATCATGACCTGAGCCAAAGTCGGATGCTTAACCCTCTGAGCCACCTAGGCCCCTGATACATGCTATTTTGAACCATCATTCTCAGATTGCTGATCTTTTGAAATTAAATGGATGCACTTCATCCTCTTAAATAACATGTTATTTGAATGCATACTGGGAATTTATTATGCTTTTTTATAAGTGATACTATAATGTCATTAGAATACTAGCATTAACATTATTTTTTTTATTGTTTATTTATTGTTGAGAGAGAGAGAGATACAGAATGTGAGCAGGGGAGGAGCAGAGAGAGAGCAAGAGTGAGAGCGAGAGAGAGAAAGAGGCACAGAATGTGAAGCAGGGCTCCAGGCTCTGAGCTGTCGGCACAGAGCCCAATGCCGAGCTAGAACTCACAAGCTGTGAAATCATGACCTGAGCCAAAGTCAGATGCTTAACAGGCTGAGCCACCCAGACGCCCTAACTAACATTTATAAATGACACTGCTACAGGTTTTAGGCTGGTATTTGTATTTACTTTCACTTACTTGGATACTGGCTTTGAGGAGGGAGTTTGCTTTTACCTAACACAATTATAGGTATCAAATTGAGCACAAGTGGGATAAATGTTTGTTCAGTTTCTCTTTGTAAAAGACTCCTTGCATTCTGGAACATTGGTTTGACATTGTTTCTGTTTGCCTTACCAGCATCTCTTCCATTGGGAGCTCTTCTTTCTTTGGAACTCCAGTATGGTATGTCTGTATTTTTTTCTCTTTCTTTCATTCTGTTTTTCTATTTTTTTAAGTTTACTTATTTTTTAAATATAGTACATTGTCTAGTTGATTTCCATATAACATACAGTGCTCACCCCAACAAGTTCCCTCCTCCATAGCCATCACCCATTTTACCCTCTACCCCACCCCCCATCAACCTTCAGTTTGTTCTCTGTATTTAAGAGTCTCTTATGGTTTGCCTCCGTTCCTGTCCTTAACTATTTTTCCCCTTCCCCTCACCTATAGTCTTCTGTTAAGTTTCTCAAGATCCACATGAGTGAAAATATATGGTATCTGTCTTTCTCTTAGCATATTATTTCACTTAGCATAAAACCTCCAGTTCCATCCACATTGCTACAAATGGCCAGATTTCATTCTTTCTAGTTGCCATGTAGTATTCCATTAGATAGATAAACCACATCTTCTTGATCCTTTTGTCAGTTGATGGACACTTAGGCTTTTTCCATGATTTGGCTATTGTTGAACGTGCTGCTATGAACATTGGGGTACATGTGCTCCTATGCATCAATACTCTTGTATCCCTTGGGTAAATTCCTAGCAGTGCTACTGCTGGGTCATAGGGGAGTTCTATCGTTAATTTTTTGAGGAACTTCCATACTGTTTTCCAGAGGGGTTGCACCAGCTTACATTCCAACCAACAGTGTAGGAGGGTGCCCATTTCTCCACATCCTCGCCAGCATCTAGAATTTCCTGATTTGTTCATTTTAGCCACTCTGACCAGCATGAGGTGATATCTCAGTGTGGTTTTGATTTGTATTTCCCTGATGATGAGGGACGCTGAGCATCGTTTCATGTGTCTGTTGGCCATCTGGATGTCCTCTTTGGAGAAGTGTCTGTTCATATCTTCTTCTGCCTATTTCGTCACTTGATTATTTGTTTTTTTTCAGGTATGGAATTTGGTGAGTTCCTTATAGATTTTGGATACTAGCCCTTTATCTGAAATGTCATTTGCAACTATGTTTTCCCATTCCGTCAGTTAGTTTTGTTGATTGTTCCTTTGCCGTGCAGATGCTTTTTATCTTGATGAGGTCCCAATAGTTCATTTTTGCTTTTGATTCACCTGCCTTTGGAGATGTGTCGAGTAATAAATTGCTGCGGTTGAGGTCAAGGAGGTTGATTCCTGCTTTCTCCTCTAGGGTTTTGATGGTTTCCTGGCTCACATTCAGGTCCTTTATCCATTTTGAGTTTATTTTTGTGTATGGTGTAAGAAAGTGGTCTAGTTTCATTTTTTTGCACGTTGCTGTCCAGTTCTCTTAACATCATCTGTTAAAGAGGCTGTCTTTTTTCCATTGGATACTCTTTCCTACTTTGTCAACGATTAATTGGCCATACATTTGTGGATCCAATTCTGGGTTCTCTATTCCATTGGTCTATGTGTCTGTTTTTGTGCCAATACCATACTGTCTTGATGATGACAGCTTTGTAGTAGAGGCTAAAGTCTGGGATGGTGATGCCTCCCGTTTTGTTTTTTTTCTTCAATATTACTTGGGACATTTGGGGTCTTTTGTGGTTCCATACAAATTTTAGGATTGTTTGTTCTAGCTTTGAGAAGGATGTTGGTACAATTTTGATTGGGATTGCATTGAATGTGTAGATTGCCTTGGGTAGTAATGACATTTTAACAATATTTATTCTTCCAATCCATGGGCATAGAATGTTTTTTACATTTCTTTGTGTCTTTTTCAATTTCTTTCATAAGTTTTCTATAGTTTTCAGTATACAAATCTTTTACATCTTTGGTAGGTTTATTCCTAGGTATTTAAGGGTTTTTGGTATAATTGTGAATGGGATCAGTTTCTTGATTTCTGTTGCTTCTTTCTTTTTATTTTTTTTAAGCTTACTTATTTATTTTTGAGAGAGACAGAGACAGCATGAGTGGGGGAGGAGCAGAGAGAGAGGGAGAGAGAGAGAATCCCAAGCTGATAGCACAGAGCCTGATGTGGGGCTCAAATTCATGAAACCATGAGGTCATGACTAGAGCTGAAACCAAGAGTTGCATGCTTAACTGACTGAGCCGCCCAGATATTCCTACTGCAGTATGGTTTTCCAGTCTATAAACCACTGCTCTCTCACCCTCCTCCAAGGATGAGGGCTGGCTTATAGTTCCAGTCGACCGTTCACAGGCAGCAATCTAAGGGGACGGTTTATGAATATCTGCCACCATGTTTCCTCTGTTTCCTGTGGCCTTGTGTTTTACCTCTTCTGTAATTCCGTGAGTTGGTCTGTTCTCAAACAAATAGCCCACCAGTCTCTCTAGTTTTTAAATGTTCTTATGTTTGGAAACTAAATGAAGGTCTGGATACCCAAAGGAGGTGGCTGCTGATGGAGAGCAAAGCCAGACCTTGGAAAAAGATGAGTAGTTGCCTATGACAGAGAGGCCCATATGTAACTTTGCTGAAGGCTCTTCCTTGCCATTTTAGGACTAGCTGAGTAGCTGTCTGGGTTGCTAGTTCCCGGTTTATACAGCCATTACAACATCTTGTCTCACATGTTTATGGGAAGGGTATTAAAACAGGTGGACTGTCATGGGGAGATTTTTTTTACCCAAATATCTAAATTTAGCTATCATGAGTTTTATATAAATGTTGAATAAATAAGTCTCCAAGATATAAACTTTATAGTTTTCCAGATACAATCTAAAACCCTTGTCAGCTTTCCTTTCAATATGTTATAAGTGAGGATTTACAAATCAAATATCTAGCAGAAGAAAAGCAGATTTCATGTGTCTCAGCTCTTGTATAAAAATCAGTTAAGTATGACCTCTTTCTGTGGCTTTTATCCTGAGCTTTTGGCTGCAAAGGCAAAAGTTGTTTATAGGCCAGTTAGTATAATCTCAATATTGATTCCTACCTCTTAAGTCTTCTTCAAAGCTTTTGTCAAAACACTCACACAAGAATCAGAGTGGGGAGAAATTGATTTTGGAGAGCAAATCTTTCTTTTGAATACAAGTTTAAAAAACAAACTGTGACCTAATCATTCTCCTTTTTCACTTTTACTAGTGCAGTTTATTTTAGCTTTCAGTTGTTGTCCTGTCTTGGTAAATAATAAGGTAAACATCTTTTTATATGCCAGCTGGTGGGTGTCAGGAAGAAGTTAGAGGGAGAAGGTAGCTATGTATAAGCTGCTGTCGAGGACCGTACACTCAAGCTTGACTGGTCTAGACATGACTTGCTTCCTATCAGTTGGAGTGCTGACACAGGAAACTGCAATAAAGCAGCTACAGAGCAGAAATCTTAAATTTGGCATTCTTTGGCTGAGATAAATAAGCTCCTATGAGACCTGCTGCATTTTCTCTCAACTAACACTTGCTGGGCCAAGAGAATTGTAAACGCATCCATTTTATTTTTGCAAAAACCCTCCAGAGAAGTGAAGCTCAAGACTCTGGACTCAGTAAGGCAGGCAAGGCATGTGGGCTGTGAGATTAGCAGGTGAGTTTTAAGACAGGGAGCCTAGAATAATCCAGAAGGCCCTGTTGGAGGTTAAATTCAGATTGAAAGCATAGTGGATAGTGACAATGAAGTATCTGTCTGAATGTTGTGAACACTGCAGTATATCTCACGATAAGGGAAAGGAAATGGAGACATAATTAACAGAAAACTGGCTAATAATGGGATACAGGAGGCAGAGACTTGTCAGACGCCTGGAAGCACAGAGCCTATGTATAGTGATTTTTGTGGGGACTTGTGCATTTACCTTTGGTTAGAGGTGGAGCTGATGAGGACCTGTTTTCACGGTCTCCTGTAAGTCTAGGTCTTCATCACTTTAACTGTTAGAGTGTAATATATTCAGGAGCATTCTTGAATTAGCAGTTAGATTCCAGATACCAATTGATTCCTCCAGGCAAAAAATCCTTCATAGTAGACCAGGTGGTGGGTTTAATCCTGAACTCTGATGAGCTCTGAACCTTCCTTATAACATAATCCATTCCATTGCAGGACATTAGAGCAGGTCTCTCAGATACAGGGCAGAAAATAACTTCTTAGTGATTCTAACATAGTAGAGAGGAATGAATAAAATATGAATGCGTGGGTGAGTTCACATGAATAGTGGAGATTAGAAGCATAAATTCGCCAGACTGATGACTTGCACCACTTTTAAGGGTTTTATGCACTTAACCTGTAGCTTCTAGCATGAGTGAGAGATACATAAGTATTGGAAATATATAATGTCTGTCATTTATATATATTCTGCCCAGACTTGATATGCTCATGGATCTCCACTTCCCCCAGCAATGGCCCTTGAAGTCATCGCTGTGTGGTCTGTGTCTGATGTTTGGAACTCCACCCATAACATTGCGTGAGATGAATAGATCAAGGACTTAGTGAGAATGGGATTTGCACTTTCTTCCAAAAAACACTGTGTGTGTAGACAAGCACCATTAATTGTGTCATAGTATTGTGTGTAAAAAAGCCGTAGTGTCAGTCAAACATAGATATTATGGACATCTATAAGGAATTCATGCTTGAGAAGCAATATTCTTTAAGGAGAATTATTTATCTAATTTTAATCCTTTTTGGGAAACAGAAACTTGATGGTAACATTTTATTGAGAATATGAGATCTGGGGGTTCCTGGGTGGCTCAGTCGGTTAAGCATCTGACTTGGGATTCTGTGTCTCCCTCGTTCTCTGCCTCTCCCCTGCTTTCACTCTGTCTCTCTCTCTCTTAAAAATAAATAATCATTAAAAAAATTAAAGAATACCATGTCTTTCATGGGGAGACATTTTTTATGGAAACACTTGCATAGATTGGATATAGAAATCAAATTTTTTTAGACTCACAGACATTTTATCCCAGAAAAGAGAATTTAAATGTAAAAATATAGGCATATGCATCTTTATTAATATAATTACAAATATATTCAGTTGTCAACTCTAAATGCTATATTATGAATATACATGTACTTTATTTCTTCTTCAACAAAAAATGGTGAGGAACCTTAGCTCTTATAATGAGGGTTTTAATTCCTCTTTTCTTGGGCTTTAATGACTTGCTATGTGACTGTGGTTTTACCCCACCTGACGTGATAGGGAAGGTCACTTGGAATAGAAGACACATACTTACTGTGTGTCTTAGCATGGAAAGTGTCAGGAACCTGAATGAAAAGGGGAAAAAAAGCCATAATCCCTGCCCTCATGGCGCTTGAAATTTAATTTGGAAACAAACGATATTATTCAAGTCATCTTTTAAACAAATGGGAATTGCCACTCTACATAATACGGAAAAGAATCATGAGAACCACAAAGAGGATGATTTGGCTTTAGGTAAGGAGTTTTCGGGGGAGGCTTCCCCAAAGTGATGGTCCATTGCATTCTAGTGTGAACAAGGATCATTAGGGGATATGAATATTCTAGACTGTGGAGATGAATTATCTATGAGGCAATGAACAAAGCCGAAGTGGCTCAAGTTGGATCAGCAAGGGGGGAGCATGGTGTGTAGTGAGAGTGAGGTTGTTGATAGGTTAGAACAAAACCATGCTGGACCTTTTGACCATGCTAACGAACCCTGTCTTTTTATTCTAAAAATACTGGGTATCCATCAAAAAGATTCAGAAGTGGGGAGATGGAGCCAAAAGATGGCTCTAGCCTGAAGGTGGAGAATTGAAGGGAAGTGGAGGTCAAACTTGGCTTTTTTCTGGAAGAAGAAATATCATAGCTTTTGGATTTGCAACCATTAAACGTTTGTTGTCAGTACATTTTTTATTGTGGATCGTTTTTGGAAATGTCTTTCCTTTAGTACTTTCTACAAAATGTGTAATCCTAAGCACTCATTAGAGGGAAACGTTCTGTGTTTTTGTGGTGCTTTGTCTTCTAACCTGAGCATTCTTACCTACATCTGCGATGTCTGTTGTCATGAGCGCTATGCTCCCTATCACGGGCCACACAAAAGACAACAGACTTTTCTTGTTCTTCTTAAGCTCTTATGAAATAAACCATAAACTGAGGATTTTGAGGAGAGATGTCTTGGAAACTTATTCCTGACATTTGGGACAAATCTCCTACCCAGTTGTTTAAACTAAGATCCTGCCAATTTCCTCTCTAGAATCATGTGTTTTGAAAATTAATTTGTGAACCAGTTTCATGAAAACCTAGAACTGTTTTTTTTCTATGAGTGCATGCTTTTCAAACTGAAATAACAGTTTGCATACGAGCTTGGACTACAGGTTTTAAGGAAAAAGAAAGGAAGGGAAAAAATGTTCTCAAAAGCCATTAGAAAGCTATTGTGTGTTTGACAGATGGTATTTTCTCACCTAACCTCACAATCAGATGAGGAAGTATTATTAACATCCCTATATTGTAGCTAAGAAAATGGATTTATTATTTTATAAACTTATATATGTAATTCTTGTTACAGACTAATGCCTTCCAGCTTCTCTGTAATACCTAGGGGGTGGATCTTTCTTTCTTTAGCTGTAACAGTGAGGTTAGATAGTACACTTTTATCCCTTACAGAGCAAGGCTGGGGAGTCTCCTTACTCTCAGTCACTAGTAATGCCATACTAGGGAAAGGGCTTCAGGCAGGATACGTATAGACTGAGAGGTGGGGAAAATTTTTCAGGAGATGAGATCCATCACTATCACCACCTCTGCCATCATCACCATCACTATCTCTCAAAATACCACTATAACTGCTCTCATCATTGCAATTATGGCCACTTACTTTTGCTGGTGGTAGTAGCATAGTTATCGGGGCAGCTATCATCAAAACACCACCGCTGTTTCTACTGCCTTACTTTTATCGAAGCTATCCTGTGAGTGGAACCACCACTATGTCTGCTATTTACCATCACCATCATCACCTTGATGCCACTTCATGAAGCTAAGTCAACTCTTTTCACTTTATACATGTGACTGGATTTATCCATAAGGGATTCTGATCACAGTTTTAAAGTTCTCCGCAGCCCACTCTCAGCCTCTTAGAGAAGAATACCAAGTCTATGAAAAGCTATAGACGACAGGTTTCTCTAGAAAAAAGCACTTGACCATGGGAAGGATAAAGAGGCACATGCTAAAAGAGATAATATGAACTGAAGAAGAACAAGCTACTTCAGAAGAGAGTAAAGATCAAGTAAGTTAATACCATCAAAAGAGACAAGTTGTAAGTAGAGGGATTGAAGAATAAATTAATGAGAGAGTTTGGAGTTAATTGAGAAAGGAGAAAAGATATAGACTATATAGATTAAAAGCCCTTTATTACTACTGTAGATAAATCATTAATCACCACATACTTGGGGAGGTAAATGAAAGAATTTGCCATTTTATATTTATCTGACTAGTAGGAATCCATAAGATACTCTAGATACTGATCATTCAGAACAAATGTAAAAAGAAAAAAAACAGGGACAGAAATTAAAAACAAAAAAAAAATGGTGGTAATAGGCCATCTCAGGTGATATTCTTTTTCTTTTGAATAATAACAATATTGGTCAAAACCTGTAAATTTTTATTATTGTTTGTCCCTCTTTTGGCTGTAGGAAAAAGGAAAAATTATCACCTAAGTCCCTTGGATATATTATTTCTATTTGAAATGAAGCCTCAATAGCTCGCCCTTGATTGGGAAACAAAGCAGCAGCCTAGGGCATCCACATAAAAGTAAGATGAGCGCTCATTAGGCAGAGCGCACTCTGGCTAGTTCTCTTAAAATATAGGAAAATACAAATTTCACATCAAACTCACAATTGTTCCTCCTTAAACCCAAACCCCTAAGCTCAACAGGAAATCCACTATCTGAACCTATAAAATGAATCTATGACTATAGCTCTCTTTCTGAGAGAGATTTTTATGTAGGTTCTAGATAAATTAGAAAACCAAGTTCTGTCAATAACATATGTAGTCAAATTAAGGTCAGGATAGAGCTTACTCTTCCAAAAATACGTACAGTAAAAAGAAAATGCTTGATAACCTTGAAAATGACCTCAACAGAAAAGTAAACAACCAAACGAGAGTAATCATGGAAACAATATAACCTAGTTTATATTTAGTTATAATCAGTAGTAGTCCAAACTATACATGCAAATGCATTAAATTCTCACTGAAAATAGCAAGGTTCATAAGCATGGAAAAAGCATCTGTTTATTATATGCAAGTGATACAGCAAAAATAATTGAACAGAGGAAATTTGAAAAGGATTGAGAAAACAGTGTAAGGAATATTAAAAAGAGAAGAGGAGTATATACTTTAAATTGGAGAATTTAAAAAGCATGAATACAAAACAGAATACAGGATTAAAGTTGAAATTTTCTGAAAAAAGATTTAACTTATGAGCATTTAACAGTTGTTAACATAGCAAGGAGATATGTAAGTCCCAATTCAAAGAGATGTATGGGAAAAATGAAAGATGTAAATCAGCTTGATTCGGATCCACTTGAAGACAACTGTTAAGATAAAGTCTGAGGTCTTAGCAGGAATCCTGAAGTGTCAAGGAAACAGACTTCTGTTCCCATTATCCAGCACTAAGTTCAAGGAAGTATGCGGATCAGGCCAGTTGGCCTGGGGAGGCTGGGTGTGAAATATGAAATATTGTTTTAGTTTTGGCATCTTTGGGAAGTTTTTAAAGTATTTTGTCTAGAGGTTACTGTTTGCCAGCATCATAGAATGCATTATATGTCTGTCTCTGAGATTAATGAGATGAACTGGCGCAGGTAAGAAGTCTGCAACACAGATCCATCCAGCTGAGGCTTCATGTAGAAACACTGCATTAATGCTGGAGGGAGAGAGCTATGCCCTCAGGAGTATCACGTGACACACACTCAGATGTCATTTTGCTAGCAGTCACTTGGCATTTCTTACATCCATGGCTTGATTTCTTTGCTCAGTTTTGGAAAATTCTCTCCCCTTACCTCTTTAAATATTCCCTTGCCTCGTTCTTTCTTTTTTTCTTAGTCTGGGATGCCAGTACTGGGAATCTTGATACTTCAATCCGGATTTGTTTTCTAAACTATTTTTCAAGATTAATAATTAACTCTTTAGCTGTGTCTGATCTTCTTTTAAATACACATGTACTGGGTTCTTAATCACATATTCATTTCCACTTGACTTTTAGAATTTTAAAAATATAGTTTTTAGTCATCTAAATGCTACATCTTATTTGTATTCATGAGTATACTAATTTTAGCAAGTTTATTACTGTTTTTTATTTAGACAACAACATTTATTAACTATATACTGTCTATCAAATCCATACCAAGTGTTGGTGTTAACAAAAATGAATGAGGCTTGGTCTTTAATTGTTTTATTTATTTATTTTATCTTATTATTATTTTATATTTTATTTTACTTTTTTTACTTAAATCCAAGTTAGTTAACATATAATGTAATCATGGTTTCAGGAGTAGAATTTAGTGACTCATCACTTACATGTGACATCTAGTCCTCATCCCCACAAATGCTCTTCTAATGCCTATCACCCATTTAGTCCATTCCCCCACCCAAAGCCGAACCAGGACCCTCAGTTTGCCCTCTGTATTTAAGTCTCTTATGGCTTATTTCCCTAATTACAGCAAGTTTAAAGCCTCTGTGTGATAATCTAATGTACAGCTCACCTGTGAATCTGTTTGATCTTTTTTGTTTTGCTTTTTAAGTAATTCTTGTCCTTTTTCATAACTGCTCATTTCTTTTACTGAATAATAGATATTATAGATTGAAAAATTTAGGAATTAATTTGAGACTCAGATGATATTATTCATTGGAAATAATTTACTTTTGCGTTAGTCAGGTAATGAGGCTAGGGATAGATCAACTTTAATTCAATCAGGGATTGAACCCATGGCAGCAGACCTTCAGCCCTGTTTCTTTTTCTTTTCTTTCTTTTTTTTTTTAAATGTTTATTTATTTATTTCGAGGAGAGAGAGAGAAAGAAATAGTGAGCTGGGGAGAGGCAAGGAGAGAGGGAGAGAGAGAATCCCAGCAAGCTCTATATTGTCAGTGATAGAGCTCCACACAGGGCTCAGTCTCATGAACTGTGAGATCATGACCTGAGCCAAGATCAAGAGTGATGTTCAACCGCTCTGCATACTGAGCCACCCAGGCACCCCACAGCTGTACTGTTTCTGATTCATTGTTATTCTTAGAGTTTGGCCTTTCAGGATCTCTTGTATTTCAAACAAACAAACAAACAAACAAATAAACAAACACCTGCTCTGATCCCCTCTTCCCTGATAACCTTCATACTATTTTTGGTCTCCCAGCTCTTTGAGCTTTTCACAAGCTCTCAATTCTTCAGTCATCTTCAGATTAGTAAACTCTGCTAAATTTATGCAAGTGCCAGCAGTCTCTGGTATTTCTATTCATTTTTACCTGTAATATAGGATATGTTTTTCACTTCTCTTTTAGAATTTAAAATTCTCTCACTTTTGTTTTGGAATTTTGAAATTTCATCTAAAAGATTTGGGGCTCATTCCATGAGAAAGTTTGTGATTTTTTTGTTAACAATGACAAATTTTATTTTATTATTTTTATTATTATTTTGATTATTTCACTCTCTTCTTTCTGGAATTTCTATTATGTTCTAATATGTAGAGTTTAGATTTTTCTGAACCTATCCTTGTTGTTTTCAGAAAAGGCATAATAGTGAAGTAGTAATGAAAGTAACTTTATCAAGTTTCAATGCTTTATTTTACAATTTATTCAGCTCTTTATACAACCTAAAAGATTATCCCCAGATTTCATGGCAGATAGATAAATGTTTGTATCACAGTAGTCCTCTAGAGGGAGGTTACAGTATCCTTGCCCAGTGTGACTCTGCTGGTATAATAGGCTAGAGGGAAATGGGAATGAAGTCATGGATAGATTTGTGAATCCAGAAATTGGCCCTGCCATTGGAGACCAATCCATACAACCTTGACCAAATATAATCTGATTCTATTATGTCATTCAGATAGGATAGAGGGAATGAAAGAGACTAGAAGAAATTTTACTCAAGCCTTAGGGGAAGGCCAAGAAAAAATATTTTTAAGTTCTATGGTTTTAAATTCTATGATTGTTCTTTAATAAAATGGTAAAAAATATATAAATAAATTTTAGTTCACGGATGAGCTTAGGGAAGTTTAGAAAACTACGTATGCCTAAATTTCATGTTGAGAAAAGATAATTAATTATACATTTTGCAAATTACTCTGAGGAAAAAAAAGTAGGTAAAACATGTAATTATTAGCTCTCACTTGTCCAATGTTTGGTGTGACTGCTTTAATTTCCAAATCATTAATTTCCTCTTCACTTGTGCCCATTTTATTGGATTTTGTCCCTTTAGCAATCAACTTTAAAACACCCAATATCCTTAGTTATAAAATTTTTGGAGATAGCCTTGCTGAGAATACAGATTTGAATTTTAAAATTATTTGTAATTTGCATTATGTTTCTTTTTAATTCATCATAGTCCCTTTTATGTTGTTAGATCTTTACTCCAAATGTTTGATAATTCTTACTCATGTTAAGTAAGAGCTAGACTGAGGAGTGTGGGTGGCTCATGTGTTCTTAACAATTGGCCAGTTAGTTTCCACAATAGCATTTTTTGTGAACAGAGAGCTGATTGTGGGCTCTGGTTCAATGGAAAGTATTTTTCAAGGTAGTTTTGTCCTCTGGATGCAGTGATAGAAAGCTCAAGCTGGGGATCACCCAATGCCAAATGGGATTTGGGGAGGTAGGGGAATTACATGTATGTTTAAAGACTGCTATTTTGAACTAAAAATCTTTGAACTTTAAAAATATAATAAAGGCACTGGTAGTGGATTCTAAAAAGAATACTCTTCCCACCTGTATCATATTTTTAGATTTTTAATTTGTACTTAAAGTTATCTGTCTGTCTGTCTATCTATCTATCTATCTATCTATCTATGAATTAAGATTCATCTTTGGGGCACCTTGATAGCTCAGGGAGTTAAACATCTGAATCTTTTTCTTTTTCTTTTTTTGGTTCAGGTAATGATCTAACATTTGGTGAGTTAGAGCCCTGCATTAGGCTTTGTGCCAATGGTGTGGATCCTGCTTGGGATTCTCTCTCTCTGCCTCTCTCTGCCCCTCCCCAGTTTTCTTTGTCTCTCTCTCTCTCTCTCTCTCTCTCAATCTCACTCACTCTTAATAAATAAACTTTAAAAAAAGATTCATCTACATAATTCTCAGGTTGTTTTTTTAAGCCTTTGTGAGAACTTTGATAAGGTTATATTAAACATCTCATTTTCTTTTCCAGTTAAAAAGAAAACATTTTGTTATAGTTCTCATTCAGATCTTGTGTCAAGATCACTATATTTCTTGAGTGCATGTTTTTTTTAATCCTTTCACTGTTAAAATTAATTTATTCTCCAGCCAAGTCTAACAGTTTCTGTCAATTTATATATCTATAAAGGAGGATATGTCAGAATCCATTTAGCACGTTTCAGCTTCGTTTTTAGAAGCTGTGAGAAAAGGAAGGATATGTAGGGTCTGGAATACCAATATAAAATCTACTTTCTGAAATTTGGATAGATTTTAATGAAATTTTACCTGAGGATACAAAGATAAAATTTCATTTTTCATATTCCTTGAGATTTTCCTACACACATAGAGCCTTCATACATTTCTTAAAACGTTTCTTTCAAAAGATCACAACTTCTAGAGTGCTAACTGAAATAGTCAGCATATAGAACAAAAGTGATTGTATCACCAATCTCAGTTTATTTCTATTTGTGATAACAGAAATATCCTCTTGCTATGATAAGGATTTGTGAAAATATTCACAGCTTAATCATTTCATGTTGTAGTAAAAAGATCATGTGGTTAGTAGAATAACAATGACAATGAGAGTAAGCTTTTCTTATAAATTATGTGCTGTTAAGCTATTGATTTTTGGATGTATGAAAATGTTTCGTCATATTAATGTATTTGAAATAAATGTATAGGAATGGATACTTATAGAAACCTCATTCCATCATTCATAAAATTTGACCTACCTAAATCGACTAGTTGCACAGATTATATCCATTTTTATTTCCTGATACTCTTCCCTTTACCATTTTCTTTTGAAAATGAGTGAACCAAACAAGAACCATTGTTTTTGGAAAACCTGTTGAGGTAAAGTCTACTGTAATTTTGGTTGAAATGGATACACATTAAATTTTTTTCCAGTGTAGATGTTTGTTCACATATGTATGTCAGGGCAGCAAAAAAATATTTAAAATAAGCCATCATGAAAGAGGGAAAGAAAGAAGAAAAAAGAAAACCAGTCTTAAGAAAAATCATCATTTTAGCAAATGCTCTTATTTTACTTTGTTGATGAATTTACTAATATACTAATATATATATATATATATATATATACTAATGTGGAAAATCATTTAAAAACGTTTCCAGTTTTATTAGAATCTCAAACATTTATAAATAGTTAAGATAAAGTTTAATATTTTGTTCTAATTATTAAAAGGATATGTCTCAGCTCAAATGGGGAAAAAGTCAGCTTCTCAAATGTGAGGTAGAATTAAAGAAATTAATAGCCAATAATCTTCAGTCCTTGATACACATACAAAGAAATAACTGCTTATTTGTTCTATCTCTGACAACTCAATGTTCCTTTCACACATTAACATGCTTATTTAGTGATTGGTGGTAAATCCCATAAGCAGAAAATGTTTATCTTTCTCCTAAGTAAATAATAAAAACAGGTTGTGAGATTTTAAGTACCTAAGACAATAACAGACTCAGAATTGTGGGAATAAATTCTCATGAACAAAACTGTCTTTTTAGTAGTTGGCAACTTTTAGCAATTCCTTTTAATCTTTTAATAGACATGAACCATTCACTAAATTATACTATATTTTTTAATATCAATATGTATACACATATGTACATATGTATACAAACAAATACATGTATATATACACAAATTTCTAGTTTCAATTACTACTGGATAACATGTGTGGATAATTTTAATAGCCTTTGTATGTTTTCCCTCTAAGCTTCAGGTCTTCCATAAATTTAAATTCAGATAAGAATCAAGTAAATGTTATAAAATAATTAAATTTGAACCTATGTTTCAGTAGTTTTAGGCTCAGTTAGTTAAGCACTGACTTCAGCTCAGGTCATGATCTCACAGTTCGTGGGTTCGAGCCCCACATCAGGCTCTGTGCTGACAGCTAGCTCAGAGCCTGGAGCCTGTTTCAGATTCTGTGTCTCCCTCCCTCTCTGACCCTCCCCTGTTCGTGCTGTCTCTCAGAAATAAATAAAAAACATTTAAAAAAAAGATGTTTGTTTATTGAGAGAGAGAATGAGAGAGAATGAGAGGAGAAGGGGCAGTTAGAGAGGGAGAGAGAATCCCAAACAGGCTCCCTGCTGTCAGTGCAGAGTTCAAGCCCCATGTCAGGCTCTGTGCTGACAGCTCAGAGCCTGGAGCCAACTTCAGATTCTGTGTCTCCCTCTCTCTCTGCCCCTCCCCTGCTTGTCCTCTGTTTCTGTCTCTCAAAAATAAATAAATGTTAAAAAAAAATTAGGTAGTTTTAAACATAGTTTAAATAGTACTCAAAGGGATTTTTTAAGTCAAAAGAAAAAAAAAGAACAATTTGGTAAATATGTAGAAAACATGATAAAAACAGGTTTTATGTGATCTGTCACTCAGCACTATTCAACACAGCTCAAATACTGCTCAGGATGCTACAATGCAGTATGAAGAGTTCATAGAAATCAACAAAGAAAAGATGAAAAGTCCCCAGGGTTCCAGGGGTTTGGTTTGTTTTGCCAACCCCTCTCTGCCCAACGTCTGGCAAAGAGTCATTGTTCAACAAGGTAACCCAAGTAACTAGTGATAGATAAATGTTCTATCACTGGTAATAAAAAATACAAACTAAAGCAGTGTGATTTTTCCTTATCTGGAAGGTGTTGGAGATTAAAATACTCAGGATTGTGAAAAGAATCTGCTTATGTAGTTGAAGCAATATAAGCTGGTACAACCTTAATGGAGGCCATTTTGGTTTCCTAAAAAAAATCCTTTAAAAGTCTTCATCAACTTTGAACCACAGCTCCTGTTCTGATAGTGTGTCTTTAAGAGCAGTTAAAAAGAAAATAAATTTTTTATTCAGAAAGATTTTTATTCTAGTGTTCTTAATAATAAGGAGAGCATAGAAGCAGTCTAATTATTGATTAATATATCAAAATAATGTAATATTGTGTGTTGGGGTCTAGTGAGTGAAGAGGTGAGGAGTTTAAGAGTACACTTTCCACAATGAACCCTGAGAGGTGTATGGGATTATTGGATCACTATATTGTACACCTTTAATTACTATAACACTGTATGTTAACTACATTGGAATTAAAATAAAAGTAAAAAACTTAAAATATTCACAAAAAGTATTAATATTGTGGTAGAAAGAATAGGTTTTAGTATTTAATTACTAGCTAGTGTATATTGAGTGCTCACTATGTTTAAGGCACTATTCCAAACATTATGTAATTTTCTAATTCTCATACATAACAAAATATAGAGAGTACTGTTATCATTCCTATGTTATAGTGGCTAACACCAAGAGAGGAAGATGTTACATGAAACTGCTTGAGCTTACATCATTAGAACATGAGAGTTGGAGCACATGTACCCCAATGTTCATAGCAGCACTCTCCACAATAGCTAAAACATGGAAAGAGCCTAAGTGTCCATCAACAGAAGAATGGATCAAGAAGATGTGGTTTATCTATACCATGGAATACTACATGGCAATGAGAA